>NC_089746.1:62086511-62234011 GCF_040412425.1 Macrobrachium rosenbergii | reverse complement strand
GAAATTCATTTCTCGGTATAGTGTGGTTCGGATTCCACAATAAGCTGTAGGTCCCATTGTTAGGTATCCAATCGGTTTTTAGCCACGTAAAATAAGTCTAATCCTTCGGGCCGCCCTAGGAGAGCTGTTAATCAGCTCAGTGGTCTGGTTAAACTAAGGTATACTTAACTTTACATAGCTCTTGTCATAAATTGGAGAGCTCAATATTCGTCACTTTATGACTGACGCCATCTTTTGGGCACAATTCATGTGTATTGCAATATTTGGCATTGGTAAAAATTACAAATGGCACAACTTTGTGCCGTTTGTCATTTTCACCGTTATTAGTATTCATATTTTCACGTCTCCAGGTTAGTTTCGATGAAATATTTCTCTTTGGTTTTGAAAGTCATTTGCAAAGTCTAGGATTTCAGTGTCTGACTGCATAAGTTTTATGCCATTTCCCAGCGCTTCAATAAAGAGAAAAGTATTGTCGCTGGGTGTGTGGAACTTTTCCTACTTTTCATTATTATTATTTTTTTTACATTAGTTGCAGCTATGGGTGCAAAATGATCCCCATACTGTTTACCAACTCCACTGATCATTTCCGTCTTTCAACACACACACACACACACACACACACACACACACACACACACACACACACCAGACATGGTCGGTGGATATGGTAAATAATATGGTTTCTGATCACTTTGCACACATATATAAAGTGTGTGTACCCTTTCACACATTTATATAATTGGAGGAAATTTTAGTAGCCTACGGAAGAGTTTTAGGAAGAGAAGAAAAAACTTGTTTTCGTTCGGTGGGTTGCAATCTTCGTTATTCATTGTCTTTGTCTCGTATATGATGTAAAAGTGTAAAAGAGAACAAGAGAAAAATAAAAGACACAGAGAGACAGACAGCTAAAAACTCATCTGGCTCGACATTATCAGACCTTCAACATCTATTGACCCCTTTTGTCTTCTTCTTCTTCTTCTTCTTCTTCTTCTTCTTCTTCTTCTTCTTCTTCTTCTTCTTCTTCTTCTTCTTCTTCTTCTTCTTCTTCTTCTAATGAGACAACAGGCTTAGGCTAAGGGTTTTCACTTTCTTTGCTCGCCGAATCTGTTCGTCTTTCTAGGTATTAGTCCCTGTCTTTCAACTTTTCATATAAGAAGAACCGACGGTGCTGGTTTGAGATTTGAATGCAGGACGTCCTGCTCTAAATTCTCTAGGAGTTCAGTGCACTGAAAATGGGAAAAGATTGTACGAGCTCACAAAGAAATGTATGTCTTAGGTGAGAATGAATCAACTCACGAGAAAGGAGGAAGGCTTGGCTGCACACACATAATAAATATATATATATATATATATATATATATATATATATATATATATATATATATATATATATATATATATATATATATATAAATAGATGTGTGTGTGTTCCAGCATAACTTTGAAACGCATCAAGCAGTTTCAGCCAAACTTGGTATACATATGACTAACTATCTAGAAAAGAATACTGTGGGGGTAAGACACCACTAGCACCATATGGGGTGGGGGGTGTTAGTAACTAAATAAACTCTACGGGTTTATCATACCCCATTTCAGTAGACATGTGGCTTACTAATGGAAAAGAATACTATGGGGGTAAGACCACTGGCACCAAAGGTGGTGACGTAAAAATAACCGAAAACGACAGATATTAGTGTCTGATCCATAGTTTTTGAGGTCGTTGAGATGAATAGTGACACTCCCGATGTCCTGTAAGTCCAAGTTCAGCCCTGATAAGAGCGGGGGGTTGAGAAGGGGTGAAAAATAAAATGTCAAAAATGACAGATATTGGTGTCTAATCCATAGTTTTCGAGGTCGCCGTGATGAAAAGTGACACTCGATGCCCTTAAGTCCAAGTTCATCCCCAATAGGAATTGAAGGGGTGAGAGGGAGGTGAATTATAAAATGTAAGAAATGTTGGGCAATGTAATTGAAGCGACTCTCTTAACATGAAAGGGAGAGAGAGAGAGTAGAGGAGGTGTTAGGGAGGAGAAAGAAAGAAAGAGTGAGAGGGAGATGAAGTGTGAGAGAGAGAGTAGAGTGGGTGTTAGGGAGGAGAAAGAGAGAGAGAGAGTTTATCGGTTGTCATTCAGTGTTTTCCAGGGTAGCGCTGGGTTGGTCAGTTAGTATATATATATATAGTATATATATATATATATATATATATATATATATATATATATATATATATATATATATGTCTCTCATTTTTCTCTTGTTTCCTTTTGCACTTAATACATCATATATGAGACACAGCCAATAAATAATGAAGAGTGCAACCCATCGAACGAAAAGTGTTTTATCTTCTTCCCAGAACTCTTCCGTTGGTTACTAAAATTTCCTCCAATTATATAAATGTGTGAGAGGGTGTCATAATTACACACTAAATGTCATCGACTTCTGCACGAAGATCCTTCATATAAACTTCCGTTATTGATAATTTTTCTCTATATAAGTTATTTCTCATTTTCCTGTTATGCTCTCTCTCTCTCTCTCTAGTGCAAAATTTGTTGTGGTAGACTCTCACAAGATTTATTTATTTTGGAATCTGAGTTGTGAATGACAAAAGACATCTCGCTAATTCTTGGGTCTTAAGAGGTATATTTAGGCACGAATACTGTGGTTTATTAATATTTGTACCAGAATGAACACTTGCGCCTGGAGCAACTCTTCAGGAACATTTAATTTGTACGATTGAAGATGGTTTAGTGTTACAGGAAATAAAAATATGACATGCAGGCTGATTCCCTAGCCATCAGTAGGAAAAGTGTGTGTGTGTGTGTGTGTGTGTGTGAGAGAGAGAGAGAGAGAGAGAGAGAGAGAGAGAGAGAGAGAGAGAGAATCCTTTTATACCAAGGAAGAAACATGACTTTCACCTCTATGAGAAGCTACATGTAAAACCAATTATTGTCTCATCGTTTAAAAAATAAATATGAATTCTGTACGCGTACATACCTTAGATGATTCCAACGCTATCACCGGGCACACATCTAGAACTTGAAGTTCAGTTTGTGGGAACGCTACAACCTCGTTTCACTTTCAACCAATTCACCATGAGAACTTTGTAATACATGTGGGTCACTGTTCATCAGTCGCCGTATGCATGGCGGGACTGATTGCTGCCACTGCCGGGCTTTCGAGCTGGGCGCTTCAACAACACAGCGGCCCCATATCCGTAGAGTTACCAACATGCGATATATGAGAGTGACAATCCGTTTTCTTACTCTCGACTGAGTTCATTAGTAATAATAAAATCCAGTCGAGTGAAATAACGTGTAAATGTTTTAAAACTACAATTTTACGCAAACCTTTCACGTAATTTAAGACACGTTCCTGCATTCCATTCTGTACAACTATAATAGTGACCAGCGTCAAACGTTTTGTTGATGCCAGACGTAGAACCTTTGTTGCGAGAGAGCCCTTGGTGGCACGAGGCCGGCGTAGTTTAAAAACCAAAGACGCTAGCAAATGCAGCTGGTGATGCTACACCAACAGGTGTCAAGTAATTCCAATCTAAACCTGGTTATTCCGTCAGACTATTTTCAGTTACATACTTTTATTGAGATAAAATAATCAGAACAGCAATGAAAAACGACTTTCTGGTGTGAAAGAAAATGTTACCCATGTTAAACCTGACTACTTCATATTTGCGGTTAAAATTTAGTTTTATTCTGAATTGTCAGTAATATGACAGGGACATAGATTTATATACCTTTAAAAATAAATGAAGTTTAACTTTGAACTGAGGGAAATTTTTATTTGTATTTCGTGTGTATAAATATGTTATATATTATATATATATATATATTATATATATATATATATATATATATATATATATATATATATATATATATATATATATATATATATATGTGTGTGTGTGTGTGTGTGTGTGTGTGTGTGTCTTCACATTGCCTAACCCGCCTCTAAGGGTGATAAATAAGTTGCACTGAATAAGATGGACTGCCTTCTGATAAATCAGTTAAACTTAAAAACGAAAATAATGCTTTAGTGACGTATGCTACGTGAAGTGTAGCAGCAAGAAAAACATGTAAAACTGAAGTAATAAAATCCTAGAAGTTATTTTCGTACAAGCATGACTGAATTGCTTACACGTACAGTATAAAGACAAAAAAATTGGAGAATATAAACACACACATATATACTTTATGCATTTTAACCTCACTTGCTGGCCGCGTGGGTTAAAATGCGTCCACTGTAGTCCTGAGTTCTTGTCTTCGCTGGTTCGAGCCCACGAGACGACGAACTTATTATCAACTAAAAAAAATTCCCCTTCGGTAACATATATGAAAATATATTATTTCCGAGGTAGAGCGAATTGGATGTTAAAGGACGTTTGTAGCTTACTGATTGAATATGAATCACGGTGATGTGATAAAAAGTCATATATACTGTATATATATATATATATATATATATATATATATATATATATATATATATATATATATATATATATATATATATATATATATACACACACACAGATGTATGTATATGTATATATATATATAGTGTGATTTTATATTCCCCAATTTTTATGTCCTTCACTCGTATAAGACTTCAGATATGTCTGTACGAAAATAACTTATCGTAAACTGTAACTTAAACTTTACATGTTCTTGCTGATATAGTTCGCGTTGCATAGGCGGCGAAGACAGTAGATTTTCGTGTCTGGAGGCGGGTAATCATCTTCAGTGAACTTTTACCGTCATCCATATCGGCGGGTGAGGGAATTTAGACACCAGATACTTGAGTTGCTACAAAAAAAAAAAAAAAAAGTCCCACTGTGTGAAATGCCAATATTGGGGAATGGGGAATACCTCCTGTGTTGGCGTTAGGTCCCATAGGATGTTCCCAGGAATCTCAAGGTGACGTGGGTTCTCCTTCTCTCCTTAATACATTGCGAAATCCGATGACCACAGCTGAGCTGGGGAATAACGGAGATGCGTTTGGTGTAGATTTGGAAGGCTGCTTCTTTGTCGTATTAATTCATTTTACTCATAAATTTCATATTTTATGAATTGTATGCTTTTAAGGGTAACTCCCGAAAAACGGTTTTCTGCTTTAGGGCATTACATTTCTTACGTTTGTTGCCGTGGGGTTTGCTCTCTCTCTCTCTCTCTCTCTCTCTTTCTCTCTCTCTCTCTCTCTCTCTCTCTCTCTCTCTTTAGCATGAATGTGTCCCCTGTTGTGTTGAATATTCATTTGGTTATCTGTCGCTTCTGAGGGAACTGGCGGAGGGAGGCGCTCCTTTGCTTCTGGTATAGAAAATGGGACTGCCTCTTCGTATAATTACTGGTGATTTTCCTTTACTTTTTCGTTTCCTTATGTTACTTATCACTGATATTTTATGAAGTAATCGGTGTTGCTTTAGTCATTGTCACCGGCGTCCCCTCACTCTTTCTGTCTTTACTTTAGTGGTTGTTGATGCTGTTGTTTCACCTGTTAGTATTATAAATAGTTCGTGTATCACATCTCGAGGCTTATCGGAATCTTTATAATGTCCCGTGAACAAAATCGTCCTGAGACCTCGCTTTTGCTTTTTAGTTAACTTGTCATATACGTCAAATATGACTATTAAAATTTTCCCGTTTGAATAGGTCAAATACTTTGCTCACAAGGTTCTTTGCAGTGTGCCTTCGGCCCCTAGCTGCGAACCTCTTTCGTTCCTTTTACTGTACCTCCTTTCATATTCTCTTTCTCCCATCTTCCTTTCCACCCTCTCCTAACAGTTGATTCATAGTGCAACTGCTTTGAGGTTTCCCCCTGTTACACCTTTCAGACCTCTTACTGTCAGTTTCCGTTTCAGCGCTGAATGGCCTCATAGGTCCCAGGGCTTGGCCTTTGACTTTAAATTCTACATTCAATTCAGTTCATAAGGCCAGCGACCCTGGTCGTTGTGACGCCAGATGAAAATTAGTTAATCCAATCAAATGTTGCGGTGGTTCATCTGGTTTCTATAATGATCGCAGTATTCCCTACGCCAGTGAATAAATCTTTTTCTTATGCATTCAGGATGCGTGCAGTAGCCTATCGTGGGACACCTGCGTGATTTTAAGGAGCTTGTGATTGGAACACTTGTAATTAATTGAGAAATCAGCTGAGAAGGTACAGGTGAGCACCTGTGTGTCATTCATGTAGCAGTGACTTTTAACACTGGATGCGGTTATATGGGAACTCTCTCCTTATATTCTTTGTTATCAGTATGAGGTATACTCATACTTGGTGCCTATATTCAGGTTGCATTTTATAGTTCATTAAAGAATTACCCTCATTTTCTTGTCAGTTGCTCTGTTAACTGTGAGAGAGAGAGAGAGAGAGAGAGAGAGAGAGAGAGAGAGAGAGAGAGAGAGAGAGAGAATTTAAGGTGAATAACATATTTGGTGTAACTTTTCTATAATTACAGAAGCTTCGGACTCTATTAACTATGGCATAAAGAGAGAGAGAGAGAGAGAGAGAGAGAGAGAGAGAGAGAGAGAGAGAGAGAGAGAGAGGTTTAAGGCGCGGTGAAAACCTGTTTGACCTTAAGGAATGTAGCACAAACTTTCTTGGGTAGTGTTGCCAGATTTTTTTTCCAATTTCAATGTCAGCAGGAAAAATACGCAGATAGCAAATGACATATGATAGAAAGGCTAAAATATTTTCATATGGTTTTGCATATAATTAAATAATTCAGTAATTTTTTGGAAATATCAAAAGAGAGTTAATGTTATTTTTTTCACTCGCCTAACCATATCCAAAATAAAGTACGGTGATTCCCCAGTTAATTTATATGAAGAAAATTAAGGCAGTTATTTTATTTTAGTTACTTATGTTGTAATTAAAGCAGTGTGTAATAAAGGTTCTTTCTGATCAGAACATTGTAAAAAATGCCTGTACTCCATTTCAATGCTTACAACACCGCTAGCTTAAAGGTTGAAATCTCATGGCGTTCCCTCTTAGTTAATTTTATTATTATTATTATTAAAGAAACCACTGAGCTGACTTTCAGCTTAAGGCAGTTATTAAAAAAACTTCTATTCAAGCGCTTAGATCATCCAATACTAAGATGAATGAATTAAAATGAAATTAAAAAACTGCACATAGGCACATGCTCTCATACAATAAATACATTTACTCAGACTTCCTTACATACATACTAAAACGGTATATTAAAATTCAGAATATAAATTAAACAAAATTTTAAAAAATTCTTCTTTTTGTAAAATTCAAATGTTAAAAGGATTTTCATATTTTTATTATTTACTTATTTTTATATTTTGTTAATTAAATTACAGTTTTTCAAGAACATCAAAATTGAATGATTGAAAATGTGAAAGATTCTGAACTGACCTATTTCCAAAAGTAGACATTCGTTGTCGGTCATACTTTGGACATTCACATAACACATGTCTGACCGTTATTATTACTCTGCATTCTGAGCACTCAGGGAGCCGGGCCATGTAGGCTGCTCATTAAGTGCCCATGTGTCAGACAGTTGAGGCGTGTTAAAATTACTTGTGCGTGTCTCTCTCTTTGATATGATGAACTCCATTTTTTTAACATTAGGTTTTAATTCTTTCAGTTTATTACTTTCAGGTTCTTCATCCCATATATGTTGCCATTTATTTATGATACCCATTTTTATGTGAGTTACATAATCTGTAAAGGGATATTCACATTTGAAATGTGAGTTGGCTGTCTGCTTCTTCATTTCCTTTGATCCCTTGCGCAGGGATCAACATATTTCTACATTTTTTTTTATTATATAATTTATGGAGATATAATTTAATTTGTTGTACTATATTATTATTAGATTTGTAACTCTGAATAGCTTCTATAGCGCTTCTTGAATCACTGAAAATTACAAAATTATTGAATGATGATTCTTTAATTATTTTTATAGCTGATGCAATATACAATTCTGAAATACAGGCATTATTGGGCAGGGAGAACTGATAAGTTTTGTCTTGGGACACTGCAGAGTGGATGTAGTAACGAAGCATAGTTTTGATATATATTTTTTATTGTAAATATTTTTTGATAGGGTGATGGAGTGACTTGCAGGCCCTAACTCATCGCGGAAATTGTAAATTCAAAGGCGCTGAATATCTGATAGGTTCCAGCGCTTGGCCCTAATCGATCAGTCAATTCGTCCGCCACTACATGGTATATTTGAAGCCCCTATGCATTTTTCGAAAAGAAAACAGTAAACTGTCTTGAAATACTTTTAAAACATTTGATGAGACGACAGTTCTTTTGAATTTTGTGGGAGGCTAATGTACATTATTTCATACGTATTTTAGTTATTTTTAAATATATGGCAAATCGACAAATCGACAGGTCCTCTTTTGAGATTTTTACCCTAAGACCTGAAGCTTGCTGGAACATCTGTAGATTTCAGGAGGTCTGTAGATCTAGGAAGACTTGGGTCCCTGTAGGACAAAATCCCCCATGGCAAAGCCCTCCCTCACACCCTGGGGCAAAATACCCTTTGGGAACAATACCTTCTTTGGGTAAAATACCCTTTGGGAACAATACCTTCTTTGAGCAAAATACCCTTTGGGAATAATACTTTCTTTGGCAAAATACCCCTTGGGAGCAATACCTTCTATGGGCAAAATACCCTTTGGGAACAATACCTTCTTTGGACAAAATACCCTTTGGGAACAATACCTCCTTTGGGTAAAATACCCTTTGGGAACAATACCTTCTTTGGACAAAATACCCTTTGGGAACAATACCTTGTTTGGGCAAAATACCCTTTGGGAACAATACCTTCTTTGGACAAAATACTCTTTGGGAACAATACCTACTTTGGGCAAAATACCCTTTGGGAACAATACCTTCTTTGGAGAAAACCGCTTCAGGACGAAACCTTTTAAGACAAGGAATACGAAATTCTAAAACTATTCTGCAATAATGAATGCGCTGTAAGGATTGCACTGTAACATAAGTGAACACTCTTCTGCTATAAATGAACTAATGAAAAAATTTTTCAAAACAGCTATTGACTGACAGTACAAGACTTGCTAGCATTACGGAAAGGTGAATTATTTGGAAAAATGGGAAGTGATTTATGGTAAGATAACAGTCAAATATTGGCATACGAATAATGTTGACATACAACAACGGTGTTATCAGATATTAAAATGAACGCTGATTTTGTTTTCTTAAAATTTATTGGTTTCCACTTACAACCTAGTGTAAGAAAGATTCAGGCAAAAAAAAAGGTAAAAAAAAATTATGAAAATAATTACGTTAAAGACAGGACTGGTTCAAATTCCACCCATTTGTTTAAAGAGGATTTTATTCTTCAACTATCGTCATAATAGTGAAAAAACCTTGGTGACTACGTACGAGTTAGAAAATATTTGATATCAACTTCGCCATCCTGTCGTACTGACCTGTGTTACTCTCACTTGGGAAGATTATCCTTACAAAGTTAAGCTAAGTATACCTTAGTTTAACCAGACCACTGAGCTGATTAACAGCTCTCCTAGGGCTGGCCCGAAGGATTAGACTTATTTTACGTGGCTAAGAACCAACTGGTTACCTGGCAACGGGACCTACAGCTTATTTTGGAATCCGAACCACAATGTGATCGAACGCTGGGCCAACAGCGTGCTAGCCGAGAGCTCCACCCACCCCTCCAATGAAGAACTTGATTATCCTTACAAGGTTATTAGTTTTCTGTAAAAGAAAACTATTGAGATGGCTATTTGTCTGCCCATCCGCACTTTATTCTGTTCCGCCCTCAGATCTTAAAAACTACCAAGGCTAGAGGGCTGCAAATTGGGTTGTTGATCATCCACCCTCCAATCATCTAACATACCAAATTGCAGCCCTCTAGCCTCAGTAGTTTTTATTTTGTTTAAGGTTAAAATTAGTCATAATCGTGCGTCTGGCAACGCTATAGGACAGGCCACCACCGGACCGTGGCTGAAATTTTCATGGGCCGCGGCTCATACAGCATTATACCGAGACCACTGAAAGATAGATCTATTTTCGGTGGCCTTGATTATACACTGTACAGAAAACTCGATTGCGCCAAAGAAACTTCGGCGCATGTTTTACTCGTTTTTAGTTTGACCTGACCTGGCTTGACCTCTCGTTAGTTTGGGGCTACTCCAGGATCAAGGACACAGTGGCACTCTCTGCTTATCGTGTTATACCTGATAGTACCCAGTGGGTCCCAGTGCTTGGTTGGATGCCCAAATCACATATTCCAGTCCTGTGCGTAATAGTTACCCTTTGGTTCTTTCTGATCGTTTAGATTTGGTATTCTTTAAACTAGTCCTGTTACAAGGCTTCCACTGTCATTTCTTTTTGTACCAGTATGTAAAGTTTCCGAAGTTGCCCGCCTTGCCCGTGACTGAGATGATTTTGTGTCCGGATTGTTGTCGGAGGGTTTTTATCGTACGGATCTTTCTTAAAAACCCTGACCTTAAAGTATTCTGGATGAAAAGTTTCTCTTGAGGGCATCCTTGTTGTGAATCATTCTCTCTCTCTCTCTCTCTCTCTCTCTCTCTCTCTCTCTCTCTCTCTCTCTCACACAAACACACGAGCACACTCAAACCAAAGGGATTCAAAAATGGGGATTATAGAATCAGTAAGTAGATTTCAAAGGTACAGCAGTAGGTGCGTTCATGGAAAAAATTTCTTCTTAGAACCATATGTTAAGGTAACACAAAGAAAACCTCCCTCGAACTTGTGTGATGAACACTTAAAAAATTATGATTAAACCACGGGCATGGTTTTGATATATCAAAAATAGCAAAGTATTAACGTGCAAGTGTTACTATAATCACGAGTCTCTCTCTCTCTCTCTCTCTCTCTCTCTCTCTCTCTGGGGAAGGCCTTGACGAAATGTATATCCGGTGGGATGGAACCACTCTGCAGGTATTCAGTGTGTGTTCACCGTAACCAAATCATTCTGTATAACTTATTTTTTGGAGGACGGGAGTGGTCCTACCCTCGCAGTTTGTTAAACTTTCAACAATACAATATGTCAGAACGGAAGTTTTGCCGCATGTAATTTAGATGAGATAATGACACTTCCGCCCTCTCGAGTCAAAATCTGCGAATTGTGTGGCGGTGTTCACACCACCACGGTGTCTTGCACCTTTTATCATCTTTACGTTGAAGTTGCACGTCACGCACTGAATTGAGGTCACAAGTGTGTGTGTGTGTTAATGTTTTATACTAACTCAGACACGGTTAGATTATGCTTAGGGCAGAATGTTACGAGAATAATCTAAAAAAAAAAAGAAAATCGTCCTCATTTGTGAGTTACTCTTGTTATTTATTTATTATATTCTTATCTCGTTTTGTCTTACATTGGCTATTCTGTATTTTGAAAGTTGGATATGCACAGTCATGGCCTCTATACTTTGGTGAACTGCGAATTGTAATGTTAATAATAATGACAGTAATATCTCTGGCACCCACAAAGGGTGGCCATTTAGTACCAGTCACGGGAACAGGATTGAAGGTCACCTTAGAGCCGCGGAAAGCTTCAGTTTGCTCAGTGCAAGTCGTTACTATAATAAGCTACAGTGAACGGAATCTCATTTGACAGTTGCCAAGACTTCAAATACATTACGAGCCTAAGTTGCCGGAAAGAACTTCTTGATAATTATCGTAACAACAACATCGGTTGTATGCTGCTTATCTATTTGAGTAACATTTTGCAACAAGTAGTACCAAGAGTATTTTCCTCTGCGCAGTATGACCATAGTCATTACTACGCCAGTTTTCAGAAGTCGATGAACCCTATTAATAGCAATATATATTTTATGTGGCAGACGCGGTGGCCGCACCCCGCATGCAATTGCATTTTTTTTCCTATTGTTGGACCAGACGAATGCGGACATCTGAAAGTCGCGGCCGGAAGATTGCTTAGCGTTTACAGGTGTGTGGTTAGTTTTCCTAGAGTTTTTCCTCATGGATGTATAAGGATTTTTTCCTTATACAGTCGTTGAAAGTTGTAGAGTGATGAAGAGCTTCCCCCTCCCCCGAGTCATTGGTCAAAATCTATGGATTGGTAGTTGATTAAGTCCGCGTTTTGGAAATACATATATGCTGCTTTTATTTGGTGGTGATTCCCATATAACATACAAAGATACGCATTGGCTATAACGTCTACAGAGATACGCATTGGCTATAACGTCTACAAAGATACGCATTGGCTATAACGTCTACAAAGATACGCATTGGCTATAACGTCTACAAAGATACGCATTGGCTATAACGTCTACAAAGATACGCATTGGCTATAACGTCTACAAAGATACGCATTGGCTATAACGTCTACAAAGATATGCATTGGCTATAACGTCTACAAAGATACGCATTGGCTATAGCGTCTACAAAGATACGCATTGGCTATAACGTCTAAAAGTATGCATTGGCTATAACGTCAAAGATACGCATTGGCTATAATTGGCTATAACGTCTACAAAGATACGCATTGGCTATAACGTCTACAAAGATACGCATTGGCTATAACGTCTACAAAGGTACGCATTGGCTATAACGTCTACAAAGATACGCATTGGCTATAACGTCTACAAAGATACGCATTGGCTATAACGTCTACAAAGATACGCATTGGCTATAACGTCTACAAAGATACGCATTGGCTATAACGTCTAGGCTTGTGAGTTTTGATGTAGTATCATAAATCACAAAGGTATCTATTAATGATCCGTTAGAATTTGTTTCTTATACTGGGTATACCATCTCCTAAGAACATTGTACTAGAGTTGATTAAACGTGTGTAAAACATTGTAAATGCATGACAATTTTTATATACTCGAAAATTACTGGAAAAGATAATAGAACAGCAAAAAAAAAAAAATATGTAACATATGCACAGGGGACCAGTGCAACTTTGGCACGTGTTAGTAAAGACAATCAGTTGGACAGGGGCCTGAAAGAGTTTCTTCCAACAATGCACTGGGAAGAAATGATAGATTCCACTTTTGTGAAAGAAAGCTTTTGTAAAAGGATTAATATGAGCCAATGAATGTATGAACTCGTGCCATATATTTTTAAGAAATATGTAAAATAAATAGATTTTAAGGAAGGTGGTTTACCTGGGCCTGCCGCAATGGTTTGAGCCCACCCGCCCAAATAAGCGAGATTTGTAAATTGACCACTGACCTGAGATGCTAATGAGTATGTTGCTCCTCCCTCTTTCCTCCTTATTAGGTTTATATATCTTTTCTAGCGGTCTGTATATTCGTTTGTACCGTCACTAGCATACATAAATTGTAAATTCTGCCTCTACTTTAGTTTTCATAGAAAACTAAAGTGAACCCAGTCAGGATTAAACTCAGTTTTTCATTTTTGCATATATATATACACATATATGTATACATATATGTATATATATATATATAATATATATATGCATATATATATATATATATATATATATATATATATACATACATACATACATACATACATACATACATACATACATACCAACATACATACATACACCCAGTTGTGAAAGCAAATTTTTTTATTTTAATACAGTAGGTAATAAAAGAGATGTATTGATTATTTTGAGTTCCTTCAGTCACATTTAATATTTAAGGAAAGATTTGTATTTCATGGCTTCAATTCAGCAGAACCTCTCTACATTTGAAATATTAAGATACTAGCCATGTGTAAGTTTTGGACACAATTTGAGCATTACTTGAAGATCATATGTGGATGTTTTGAATGTAGAATGTTTTGAATCTTAAAAGCAAAGATATGTTGAATATTTGATGTGCAAGTCTTTTCTACAAGATATTTCATTTGATTCGAGGGCTAAGTGAAAGACTTGATTGCATAACTCAATAAGGAAAAAAGGCACCTGCATAGCGAAGAACAAAAAGAAACTTGTAGCGTTTGAGGATATAATTTCAAGGACAAGGTGAGACTCTTATGACAGCTGTCTTATTGTAATGATAATGAGAAAATCTCACATCTGTCTAATTCCAAGAAAAAAAAAAATGCCGAAGTTTCTTTAGCGCAATCGAGTTTTCTGTGCAGCGTATAATGAAGGCCACCGAAAATAGGTCTATCTTTATCTGGTCTTGGTACAATGATGTATGAGCCGCGGCCGGTCGTGGTGGTGGCATGTCCTATATCGTTGCCAGATGCACGATTATGGCTAACTTGACCCTAACTAAAATAAAAACTTATTGGAGGGTGGATGAACAACATACCAATTTGCAGCCCTCTAGCCTCAGCAGTTTTTAAGATCCGAGGGCGGGCGGACAGACAAAGCCGGCACAATAGTTTTCTTTTACAGAAAACTAAAACCTGCTCTAAGGCGCTAGTCTCCAGGAAAAACTTCGTTCCATGGCCACAGCTCCAATTTACGAGTGGAGAAATTGGCAGAGATAACTTGCAATACGTAGGAAAGCAGTAGAAAGGAATTTTTCTCAACTGAATCCTCTGTTTCAGTGACAGGAAATTCAAACAGCTGATTATGTCATTTTCAGGAAAATTGAAGCTTTGATGCCTTGGAGGTGTAATTTTCAGAGCAGAAAGCTTGTGGTCTAGAACCTATTATTCCAGACTTGTCTTTTTTTTTTCTGTTGCCATTTAGAAAGGAAAATTTGTAGGAGAACGTGCTTGTCAAATCTATTCAATTTTAAATGCCAGCTTAATACTAATTAGAGCGCACCTCAGAACTCACTGTTGGTTGATGAATTTTAGAATATTATTTTTTAAAAGAGAGTTGAATGATAAATAGGATTAATTCGTGAATACAGGGTGAATATTACCTAACAGTAATTGTTGTGATTTTTCTCCATTACTTTAGTGGGCCTGTGTCTCACAGTATTTTTTTTTTATCGTGATTGTCATCTTTTTATTGCAGAACTAAATAACAAGTCACTGACCTTTGATCATGTGACGTCAATCTGAATAAGGATATATATATATATATATATATATATATATATATATATATATATATATATATATATTATATATATATATATATATGTTTATGTATGTATGTATGTATATCCCAGCTTCTATCACGAAGGTGTATACATATACATAGATATAAAAATATATATTGTAACATTAAGTTGCTTAATTTTTGTCCGTGGCTGTTATTAACGCAAATATTCTGTCGAGTTCTTGCCAAGTTTTCATTTATTTGTTTTTCGTTCGAGCCTCGAATAGCTGAGTATGTTCGCACCAACCAAGGGTTTGTTTGCTTGTAACTGATACCTCACCATAAAGTTTTTCTCTTTCTTTACATGTACAGTCACTCGGAATTGTTTTTCAATATACTTCAAAGCTTTTCGGACAACAGCTTATTATAGTGATATCTGGCGCTATTTGGCATCGCCGTCGTAAACCTATGAAACAAGCACAGAAAATAACCGCCTGTTTCTCTTAAGCTGGTTTTATTTCTCTCTATTATTATTACAGTTCCTTTATTTAATAATTTATCCTCTCTCTCTCTCTCTCTCTCTCTGCTCTCTCTCTCTCTCTCTCTCTCTCTCTCTCTCTCTCTCTGCCACTAAGTATCCATCGGGTGTTACCAGATTGGTTATTTATCCATGAAGAAGAAAGTCTCTGAATTGACTCCCGTCTGGATTGTATGGATGACTAATTATAGTTTTTTATTTGACTTTTACCCTACCGTCATCAGCGAAGTTTTTAAAAATGTTTCGTTATTTTTCGTAATACGGATTTTACAGTCACCATACTTTTTTATATTGTTAACCGTATGATTAATATCCAAAATCGAATAAGAAAAACACATTTCCTTGTACATATAACACGAATAAATTATTATTAGGTGAACGAAAACTTTTGGAATGTGTTGCAAAACATTTTTGAGTGACTGTACGAGCACTGGGCTGTTTAACGTTTTCGTGTACTCCCAACGAAGGTGTTTCGTGACAGTGGTTTGTGTTTACGCTGACTGGCACTCGGCTCCTTATACTAGGAAAGAACTCTCGCCCTAGCTGCAACCCCTTTCACTCCTTTTACTGTACCTCCATTCATATTATCTTTCATCTCCCTACCCACCTTCTCCTAACGGTTGTTTCATAGTGCAACTGCGAGGTTTCCCTCCGGTTACGCCTTTCAGACCTGCCTACTCTCATAGGTCCCAGTGTTTGGCTTTTGGCCTAAACTCTGTATTCATTTCAACTGTGGCAGTGTACTCCTGTGGCGGCCTTCCTTGTGTTGTTGTGGATGACGTTTTGGGTGAGTGTCATTGGGCGCCTTCTTACTGGTCGCTATTTGTGATGATATCACGAGGAGCCATCCTGTTATCTTTGGCATTGTGCCCTTGACTGCGAGACATTTGCTGGTCGAATGTCCCTGTCTTGGGAATCTAAGGCTTAGGCTCCTCTCTTGGGGACGTGACAGAGGTGGACATTTCATCTTTGCAACGATTCTCGGGGAGGGGTGTAATTTAGAGCAGCTACATATGTTTGTTAGGGAGGCGGGCCTCCTCAACAAAGTTTAGATCATTCACAGTATGTGTATATGTGTGTATATCATACGTGTTTTACAGATATGATTATATATATATATATATATATATATATATATATATATATATATATATATATATATATATATATATATATATATATATATATATATATATATATACATACATATACATACATACAGAGTTTGCTTTTAGTGCCTCCATTTCCTCACAAAGCATGCAATCATTTTATATATGCCATCAGCTAAACATCTTATTACCCACGATAAATCATCTTGATGGTTTATGTCTGGAGTTCAGTTGAGAACTATTGCAAAATACTGTGTGTGCATGAGCAATAAGATTTTTCCTTGCTGCACTCCATGTATGTACTGACCACATAGCAACAGTGCATGCATCTAAGCCATTTTCCCTTGTAGGGGGAACCCCTTTCGTTCCTTTTACTGTACCTCCGTTCATATTCTCTTCCATCGTACTTTCCACCCTCTCCTTATGATTGTCTCATAGTGCAGCTGCAAAGTTTTAAATTTTATATTTCATTTCATTCCAAGCCATCTTCAAGATCAGAAACCTTAACACCAACATGAGAAGAACTTTGAAAAATATAAAGAAGTCCAGTTAATGTTTCTGAATTAAAAAAGATGTTCACGTATCAGGGAAAAGCAAGAGAGATTTGGTAACAATATGCTGGGGATGCAAAAACATATCTTTACTAGTTAGGCCAGTTTAATGTGTCTGTATTCGAGAAGCGTAGATGCCCTTAGCGTTAAGCCTCGTTTCCCTTTAGGCACGGTCGCTGTCGGGAGCAGGTGGCCCAGTTAGCTTAAAGCAGGTTCTTTATAAGAGACCAAACTGTTTGGTCTCTTATAAAGAATCCTTCTGCTCTAGGCCATAGGACACTGACCGACTGCTCAAACTGCTTATTCCATCCCATGTTCGTCAACGCGTGTGCCAGGCTCACTCTCGTGTATCGTAGAAGCCTTTTGGAATGTGGAGTCTACAAAACGGGTGAAGTCCCCGCTAAAGTCGTACGTCCACTTTAATGAAAACCAGTACATTGCGATTAAAGAAAACATGTAATAGGGAGTATTTAATGGCAGACTTCGGTGACTTACAGATGCTATTCCTTTCCGCGCTAATACAACAATAGTAGCACATCAAAGTTCTGCAATTTGAAAATAATAGATTATTATGAGATAATTATATTTAAAGCATAATATTAATCATAGATATAGAATATATGATTTTTACACGTTATGAAAATAAAAGATACTAATTTCTCCTGGAATAAGTTCCTGTAAATCATTTTGTGGTCATTCTAGAGGGCATCTGTACACTTTGAAACCCACTTCCTCCTGTAGTATACCCTTAAGATGTGATATTGCAAATATCCCCGTGCGTTTAGTACCCATCCTTTATTCAGTGACAATAAAATAGACGTATTTAAGTTTATACCAGTGCTAAATTCTGTACATTGTAGATTCCGATCATGCCGAATTTGTCACCACCACCATATAAAGTACTCAACTTCGTCAGGTTAAAGTGAATGCACGGATGTTCGTGTATGTTGTTACTAATTACTAGAGACTTCTGAAATCAAGCAACTATCACTCATAACTATTGTATATACAAGATGAAGAGTTCTTCATTGTAGGGGTGGGTAGAGCTCTCGGCTGACCCGTTGTTGGCCCAGCGTTCGACTCTCCGACCGGCCAATGAAGAATTAGAAGAATTTTTTTCTGGTGATAGAAATTCATTTCTCGTCATAATGTGGTTCGGATTCCACAGTAAGCCGTAAGGTCCCGTTGCTAGGTAACCAGTTGGTTCTTAGCCATGTAAAATGAATCTAATCCTTCGGGCCAGCCCTAGGAAAGCTGTTAATCAGCTCAGTGGTCTGGTTAAACTAAGATATACTTAACTTTTTTTTACAAGATGAAGCTCTCTGGACGCTGCGATGCTTGAGAACAATATGCAGATGATAGTAGGATAAAATATAAGAAGCAAATGGCATATATGCCTCCATTTCTGTAGATATTAGAAGCATTATGAACATAATATGGGAAGCATGTGAAAAGAATACCATACCTTTTTGGCAGCATTCAATATTTCCTTTTTTTTTCAGAGAAGTCGGGCATATACACTAATTTTTCGTTTTTGTGATTATATTGAGTCAGCCATATACACTAATTTTTGGTTTTTGTGATTATATTGAGTCAGCCATATACACTAATTTTTGGTTTTTGTGATTATATTGAGTCGGTCATATACACTAATTTTTCGTTTTTGTGATTATATTAACAAGAGAGAAAATTGTCCGGCATAAAAAGAGATGATGATAATTGGAAAATGTTCATGAAGTTATCACTGACATGTCATATTATGTAAAAATAAGTCATATTAAAAATTTTCTTCATTAATTTTGAAAAAGAAACCGGTAAAAAATTCAGTGACAGGCATATCTTTACTGAGAGAGAGAGAGAGAGAGAGAGAGAGAGAGAGAGAGAGAGAGAGAGAGAGAGAGAGAGAATAAGCTAATCTAATCAGATACAGCAGCGTCAGGCCTGAATATCCAAACATTGATATGTAAATTACGTCAAGGTATTACTGCTGACCTAATAACTTTGCGGCTGTCTGAAATAGAACCTGTCGCAAGGATACAATTTAATCTTTACTACTCAATTAAAAGATAACAGAAACGTAGAATTTCAGAAGTCGGATTTGACCCCCTTTCTCTTTTTTTTTCGGCGGACCTATTTGACAGGCAAATGGCCCATGTGATGAACTCCTTGATGACCTGTCCCCAGTGGACGCTAGTCTAATGACGTTACCGGGTTGTATCTTACGAGGTCACATGAGGAACTTACTTCCCAGAGGGAAAGACCACATTGAGTATTTCCCTTGATTTTGCTATACATTTGAATAAGTAATTATATAAGAATAAAAGATGCTAATTTG
This sequence comes from Macrobrachium rosenbergii, assembly GCF_040412425.1. NCBI lineage: Eukaryota > Metazoa > Arthropoda > Malacostraca > Decapoda > Palaemonidae > Macrobrachium > Macrobrachium rosenbergii. Next base: position 62,214,519 of record NC_089746.1, on the reverse strand, counting down.
AACATTTTGTTTTGGAATCTTGTTCCAGATAGTCCGGCAAACGGGACCCAGTTTATTTTTTGAAGACAGCATAAATTTTTTAACTTTTTTTTTTTTTTTAACTAAATTGGCACATGGTATGAGGTACGTGTTTTTATATTATAGGATATTATGATGCTCAGACAGAGATGGCGGCTGATATTCTTCGTTCGGATCAGGAGGACTTCAGTTACTTCTTACATATTTCTCGTTAAGAGCAAGAGAACTGCTGATATTCCTCGTTCAGAGCAGGAGGATTACTAATATTTCCCATTCATAGCAAGAGTACTAATTACATTCCTCGTTCAGAGCAAGAGGACTACTAATATTTCTTGCTCTGAGTGCAACAGGATTGCTAATATTTCCCGTTCAGAGTAAGAGGACAACTGATATTCCTCTTTCAGAGCAAGTGGATTACTAATATTTATTGTTCAGAGTAAGAGGACTACTGATATTCCTCTTTCAGAGCAATTGGATTACTAATATTCATCGTTCAGAGCAAGAGGACTACTGATATTCCTCGTTCAGAGCAACAGGATTATTAATATTTCTTGTTCAGAGCAAGAGGACTATTGATATTCTTCGGTCAGATCAAGAAGACTTCTGTTATATTTTTTTTATATAGAGTAAGAAAGCTATTGTTCTGCTGCGCTCGAAGCTAGATCACTGCAGTCATTCCTCATGAAAAAAAGTAAGACTACCGCCATTCCTCGTTCAGAGAAGGCTGACTGTGGATATTCTTCGTTCAGAGCGGTAGGACTACAGATATTCCTCGTTCAGAGCAGGTGGGCTACTGATATTCCTCGTTCAGTGCAAGGGGACTACTGATATTCTTCGTTCAGACTGATAGAACTACTGATGGTCCTCATTCCTAGCAACAGGACTACTGATATACCTCGCTCAGAGCAAGAGGACTTACTAATGTTTCTCGCTAAGAGCAAGAGGACTTACTAATGTTTCTCGTTCAGAGCAAGAGGAATACCAATGTTCCTCATTCAAAGCAAGAGTACTACTGATATTCCATGTTTAGAGCAAGAGGACTACTGATATTCTCCGTTTAGAGCAAGAGGACCACTGATATTCTCGTTCAGAGCAAGGGAACTACTAATGTTTCTCGTTTAGACCGGTAGGACTACTGATATTCGTCGTTCAGAGTAAGAGGACTACTAATATTTCTCGTTCATATTAAGAGGACTACTGATATACTTCGTTTAGAGCAAGAGGACTACTGATATACCTCGTTCGGAGCAAGAGGACTACTGATATACCTCGTTCAGAGCAAGAGGACTACTGATATACTTCGTTCAGAGCAAGAGGACTACTGATATACTTCGTTCAGAGCAAGAGGACTACTAATATTCCCCGTTCAGAGCAAGAGGACTACTGATGTTCCTCATTCAGAGTAAGAGGACTACTGACATTCCATGTTCAGAGCAAGAGGATTACTAATGTTTCTCGTTCAGAGTAAGAGGACTACTTGATATTCCTCGTTCAGAGCAAGGAAACTGCTAATATTCCCCGTTCAAGGCAAGAGGACTACTGTTTCTCGTTCAGGGCAAGAGTATTTTAATATTTCTCGTTCAGAGCAAGAGTACTACTAATATTCCCCGCTCAGGGCAAGAGGACTACTGTGTTTCTCGTTCAGAGTGATAGGACTACTGATATTCCCAGTTCGGAGCAAGAGGATTACTAATGTTCCTCATTCAGAACGAAACGACTACTGATATTCATCGTTCAGAGCAAGAGGACTGCTAATATTTCTCGTTCAGGGCAAGAGTGTTATTAACATTTTTCGTTCAAAGCGAGATGATTACTAATGTTTCTCGTTCAGAGGAAGACTACTACTAAATTTATAGCAAGTAGACTACTGTTCTCGATTTTACTTGAAGGAAATGTTTTTGCTTTCACCTCACTCTGACCTTTCCTTTTATTTCTTTTTTCCCTTGTATTCTGCCTAGACAGTCTGAACGGTAGTGCTAATGTAGTTGGGATTTGCAAAATGGCTTTACTTATTACTGGCATTAATGTGCCTCTTTATCTCACGTAAGAAAATCTAACTAGAAAATTTTGTTGCCATCACGTATTTATCAGTAGCGACCCTTCAAATTAATTGACTGACATTTGGAATTAATTGTTATTTTTATCATTGAGATTTCATTCCTCGTCCAAGTTCCATCTCTTCACACACTCCGAAATGTGTCTTTTTTTATCATGCGTCACCTCTAGTAAAATAGACAGGCAGGTGAAGGTCAGACATTATTTTCAATTATTTCATTTAAGTAAAACCCGCACAACCAACATAATTTATGTACATCTATTCACAAAGGCTTTTCACTGGAATTGCTATTCTAGAACCTGCCTACTATTATGAGATTTCTGTCCTGATTAATCCACTAATTTATGCTATTCCAGATACCTCTTTAATAAGATGAATTGTAATAAATTTGACGCCGAATACGTAAGGGGTTGTCGGAACTGACGGCATTTATATTGCATTATTGGGGAACATGACTTGGAAATCGTTTGCCCAGAACGACGGATATTGAGGTTTTTCATGCGTTAAACAAGGAAAATAGTAAATCGTATTTATTATTTTAATTTTATTTCTCAGATTTAATATGAAGAGACCAAAAATGCAAAGGTAAGAGCTTTCTTTTATTAATGAAAGTTAGTTAAGTACCTTGTTAGTTTACTGAATTTGGACGGAACAGGTAAAGTCGTATAAACGAAAACTTTCTCTCTCTCTCTCTCTCTCTCTCTCTCTCTGCTTGTCGTACAGTCTGTTTGCTTTAAATGACTGCAAACAGTATTGCATATAATGCTTTCTCTCTTCAAACTTTTTATCCGGCTTCCATGAATACCAAGAATGGTTCCTTGCAATATAATATTGTTTCTCTGAATAGCAAGGGTGCTTTCATGAATATCAAATATGCTTTCATAAATACCAAGATTGGTTCTAAGAATAAAAAAAAAAATGGATCTTGAATACCAAGAAGGTTTCAGTGGCAGCAGATCATCTCATGCCTTCAGGCTTTACATAGCGAAAGACGACGTTGTAACTCCCAGTAAATTCACAGTAAAAAGAGATTTCTTTTTTTAATCTAAATGTTAATGAACTTTAGGAGCAGACCAATCTTCATATAGTTATTATAGAATTTTGTATTTGTTGTATTTTTTATCTTATACTGTTATTTCATATCTTTTTATTTCGTCTCCTCAGTCTTGTTCCGTGTAATTAGGCATCATTTTTATCTGTCTCAATTTTGTTTTCATCTGGAAACTCTCCTCCTGTTATCTTGTCATGTTATCATGATGTTTCTACCAAGAGTATTAACTTGAAAGCACTTCCCCGGTGAGATCAATTCCCATTAGAGCATTCCAGATCTCTCCTCAAGATTTACGCTTGTGATTCTTCGCAAAATCAAAGTCCGCTTCCTATATCATCAGGCGGAAATAACACCTCTTGAGACGACGTCTGTTTAGCTGCTAACTCTCTCTCTCTCTCTCTCTCTCTCTCTCTCTCTCTCTCTCTCTCTCTCTCTCTCTCTCTCTCTCAGCACCACCACCATTCTGAATGCTCTTAGTTTTGGAAACCATAAACGATAATTGGATGAAGCTTCTTTACATAATGAAACTTTATAGTTCAGTTTTTTTCTCTTTTTCTTATAAAGATAATTGTTTAGGGTTCCAGTGGCAATGAAATGTCCTTTAGTAAAAAGAATTTAAAATAACGTCTGTTATTTTGATACTGATATTCTTAAATTTATTGGAACTGCATTCCAGTTCAGTGATTCCGAACGAAATGAATCATGGGTAATCTGATAAGATTTCTGAGTTCCTCAAGATAAGATTAATTATAATATTAATTATATATATATATATATATATATATATATATATATATATATATATATATATATATATATATATATATATATATATATATATATATTGAATTTGTTCCAGTTGAATCATTCTTTTCCTCAATAGGTTCCAGGGTTTAAAGAAAAGCTTACTTTCGTGCTATGTAGCAGTGTGGCTGGCCTTACCTTACAGACCTTACAGTTCGTTCGGGTTGCCCCAGGTCCCTCAGTGTGAGGCACCTTTGACGTGTACCAGAGAATTGCTAATGCATTTTCCGGTATATTTTGCATCTTCCAATCTTGGATGGTCTGGGATGCAGCTCAGATATTTGTCGAGCTTGTTCTTAAACACATCTACGCTCACTCCTGATATGTTCCTCAGATGAGCTGGTAATGTATTGAATAATCGCTGCATTATTGATGCTGGTGCGTACTGGGTTAATGTCCTGTGTGCCTTCCTTAGTTTTCCTGGTATAATTAAGCTTCTTTTAAGCTTGCTCACGCTACCGTTTTCATTTCTTACACATTTTGGACCCATTTGGAAGGTTTAGGAAGACTTCTTGTGTACAAAGAAATGGAGTGCACGTGAGATATGCTGTAGTAGAAGACTACACTCAGACTGAGCGTGAATGGTTGTGAGTGAATGGATGGACGAAGTCTGAAATGTGGATGGATGTTTGGCAGGGAAAAGGGCAGCATTTGGGTGCTAGCAAGGTCCTTGGGTACTAACATCGCATGAAACTTTATGATCATATTTTTCACTTGTTGGTATGGTGCACGTAGTTCAAAAGTCGTTTAAAAATTTGTTTTTCCTGTGGCAACTGCGGGAAAGTAGATCAATGGATAAGGGACTACAACTTGTGTGTGATATATATATATACTGTTTATATATATATATATATATATATATATATATATATATATATATATATATATATATATATATATATATACATACATACATACATACATACATACATACATACATACATATATACACACACACACATACATACACACATACACATAAATACAGACATACATACATGAGTTGAGGAACAATTCAGACAGACAAATCGGCTAGGAAGTTAAAATTTGCATTAAACCCTCTTGAAGGTACAGTGCCTAGGAAGTTAAAATTTGCATTCAGCCCTCTTTAAGGTACAGTGGCTAAGCACTTCAAAGATGCTTCAGATCCCAATTGCAGGTCTAATGTTTGGGCACTTCAAGGCCACATTAGGCCTCCCTCAGTATACTGCATTACCGTGAGGACCATTGCATTGCATTGCAGGTGCGGGAAATGAAGTCCTCTGGATTGTAACACCAGCTGAATTGATGCTCCTTATGCAATCATGGCTAGATATGTCAAACGGGATCATTCTAAGCAGCTACAATTACTGCCCTTTAATGCTAAATAGATACAGATTTGAAGAGGATTGCTTTAACCGAGACCAGCGCATTAATAGTTACCAACAAACGGATGGAAATTACCACCTTCAATATATATATATATATATATATATATATATATATATATATATATATATATATATATATATATATATATATATATATATTGGTGGAGGTGGGTTAATGCCGAAGCTAAGTATAATTTCCCTGCTCTCGACGGTTCGACGGTAAACAAGTACAGCAGATTCGGCATTAACTTATACCTCTCTTGATGGCTCAGTGGGTAGACCATCGACTGGAGTCGTTGGAAGGCATCTGTGTCGAGGGATCGAGACCCGGCAGTATCGATCCATTTATCACTTATAAATTCCCCTTCGGTGATAATTCCCCATCGGCGATATTCCCGAAGTAGCGTGAATTGGATATTAACGACTTTCGTGGTTTCATGAATATATATATATATATATATATATATATATATATATATATATATATATAATATATATTTATATATATATATAAACAAGGAAATTAAAAAAAGAAAAAGAAAAAACAACACGATGAGGCTGAGAACACGCCCCATTTGTCCTCGTTTGTTTTTGTGTTGATGCAAATGACCTGCAGTAATTGGCCGAGTGGACGGGAATAACACGGAAAGCTTTGGGAGGAAATTAGAGAGAGCATCTCATTAAATGATTATTGCTGGTTTTAAAGATGAAGTGTTGTTATATTCTTCGTCTTCTTATTGTGGTCCTGTCATCGTTATGGTCATTAGATAATTCTTAGTGTGGTTTCAGACAAGCATAGGGTAATGGGAAATATGTACATTGAGTGCCCATCCTTAGCAGGCATATTTTTCTTTTAACTTAAAGAGGTGTTATCCTAGTAAGTCGAATGCCATTTTTTCTTACCTTTATGGGAATTAGGCGTTACATACCCTTCCCTTATTTTGCTATATCTCATTCGTGTTTACTCCCACACAGCTAAAATTGATTGCTTTCAGTTATAAGTCACGCATTAAACAAATCACATTTATTTTCCAATTGGAAAGGGCATAGACTGATTATTGTTTATTCAGAGGAAGAAGGACTTAGTCACTCCATGCATTTCCCAGGAAATTAACCTGAACACTGTTTCAATTGCTGTCAAGACTTCATACATTTCCAACACTTCAATTATACATCTTGGCTGAATTTAATTATCTTTGGCTGATATAGTTGACTAAGACTTAAAGAGACTTTTAAAAGTAATTTTTCCCTGTTTTTACTTAAACTGGGGCATTTCATGGCTACCCAAAAACTAATTTAACTAATGCCTCAATATTTCTTTTCTTAATATATGAAAACTTTGGAGAAATGCACGAAAAAAAAATATGACGAAAATCCATTTAACATTTAAGTATTTTTTAAAAGATACAGATCGTTATAAATAAGTCAACTGTGATAAAAACCTTGCAGACAGATATATTACCGGCACAAAGACGTGAGTTTACTACCTATTTCAACGTTGGTTTTACGAAACGGAGGCAAACAAACGAATTTGCGTTATTGTAACTGCATCTCTCTGTGCCTGCGTCAGTTTTCATCGGCGAATTTCATTTGGCAAATACGTTCGGAAAACCACTTTACTCAGACATCTCATTCAGGTGTTGAAATTTTCGGCCGAATAAACTAGATTCGTTTAGCAAAACCGTTTTCATTTTTTCCTTTGGTCTTCGAGAGATCATCGCAATGTTGTGAATCTTTAGTTTGTTTTTAATAGTCTCTTAGGAAAATACACAATTTTACCTTTAAGATAAAGCATGAGTACTCACTTTGTCGTGCAGTCAACAACCTTTGTATCGCACGATTCTGAGAAAGTTTATTTCCTTCCAAGCCAAGCTTTAGAATTCTCTCTCTGGTTCTGTTTATTTAACAGTTTAATTAACTTTTACAGCCCCTTGATTTCTTCGGGCCTGGGCTGGAAAAGGGGACTTAGATGAACGTCCGATTAAGTTTTAAATTTATTACGTCAATAACCTAGATGCTGTGACAACATTTTGAATAGATATGATCAGTCAGTCTTTTCTAAAATAATAAAAACAAAGAAATACGTTAGAAATGGGGAACAATAGAAAACAAAAGCAGCCCGAGATGCGTGAAGAACCTCATCTCGTATCGCCATTTCGGAGAAGTTCCTCGAGTGTTGACCTCGAAGCATCGCAGTCACGTTCATGTCCTGATAACTGACAAGACAATACAGAGGACTCGACATTTTCTGCTATCGGCGGTGCATGGCGTCATAATTAATTCGAAGAGTTAATTTTGTCTTTATGCTTATCGTGTCAGTGTAGTCAGTGTGCGTGGAATGAAAGGAGGCGGAGAAGAGTGCGTTTACTCTTTCGTGAACGTAGATAGTTTGAAAATGAAATGAGTTCACTGTTACCAAGTTTTAAAGGGCGACGTAAATATCGGGAGAGATACTGAAAATAGGAGCTGCTTGTTGATGTTGTAAAGAATTCTGCTTGATTTTTTAAGTGAAGAACGATATCGAACTTTAACTAAATGAAGTAATTGACCATCTCTGACTTGTCATTCAGAGAGAAAAGAAAATATCCGTAAAAGTTGGCACGAGTTACAAAAGCGTTGGTCTGTATGTCATTCATTATCTAAAACAATTGTTCCTCAAATTAAACTTGAAAGTAAATTGCACTCACACACACATATATATATATATATATATATATATATATATGTGTGTGTATATATATACACATATATATATATATATCATTTGACTAAATATGAAAAATAACCACAGTACCTCAGCTGTTAAAGAATAAACAGTATTGCCAAAATTTTATTGCACTAAATCGTAAATTTTTCCATTTCATTATAAATAATACCAGTCTTAAAGACATTGTGTCGTCTTCCAGTGGCTTAAGGTCTTTGATAAAATATTAGAAGTGCCATTATTAAGATGCACAATAATGGTCATATAGAAAGAGCTGACAAAAATTGCATTTGATATCTACAAGACAGAAACAATTAAGCTGGCATGTAAGCTCATTCAAGACGACATTATACTTAACAAAAAGAAGTCTGTAATGGCGTCATAAGCCGATTCTTGGCAGCAACAGACTAACCATTAGGTTAGACCGTCTTGCATTAAACATAATGAGATCATTCTCTTCGACATAAAGTGGGAATTACTCAGTGTACTTCTCTCCTCTAGGGGAATGAATGTCGGGACCTCCACCTCCTCCGACAATACAGTACAGTGACGTCATTAGATAATGTGATTCAGTAACGTCATTAAATAAACATCCACTGGGAACGTCCCGTAGGGTGGTAGCGCTGAAGGTTATTTGCAGCAACCCCTTTCATTCCTTTTACTGTACCTTTGTGCATATTATCTTTCTTCCATCTTACTTTTCACCCATAACAATTGTTTCATGGCGCAACTGCGAGGTTTTCCTCCTGTTAAACCTTCCAAACCTTTCTACTTTCAGTTTTCCTTTCAGCGCTGAATGACCTCATAGTTCCCAGCGCATGGCCTTTGTCCAGAACTCGATATTCCATTCCATTCCATTTCACTGGGAACGGATCATTATGGAGACCGTCACACGCCCCACTTGGCTGTCATATAAGTCTTCCAAAGGAAAGAATATGGGAGAAGGGAAAAAAACTCTAATCGGATGTCATGCCATGATAATTCCTCGTCGCGTCGCTTCGTCCAGAGAGCCAGATCCCGCCATGTCGTCTAGATTCTAGGCTGTTATATATTCCTACAATGTATCCTAATTAGGGTTCGCCTGGTCGTTGGAGTGATGGTGATATTATAATCAAATTTGCATATGTATAGAGGGATAATAAGCCTGATCTTTTGTATCTAAATTAGACTATGGTTTCATAATGTCTCTCTCTCTCTCTCTCTCTCTCTCTCTCTCTCTCTCTCTCTCTCTCTCTCTCTCAACATATATTTATCTCCTACTGGTTTCTTTACATTATTAGAAAATGATTTAAGAATGATGACAAGGGGCCGGTATGAATGAATATTTTGCAATTTTGGATTCCTTGGTACTTGCAGTGAAAATACCGCCACCAAGAAATACGACAGTCAGTCCCAAAGAAATTCCAATTCAGGCAAGGCTGTAGGGACTTGATTTTTGTTTACCATTTTCCAGATAACTACTAAGGTGTTGTATCTCAAAAAAAAAAAAAAAAAGATTCACTTCATCAAAAGACCAGTGTCAAACTGCCTCTTGAGTTATACACACTGCAAAGATCAGTAAGTTAATCTTTGACATGACAGCATGGATAAATTAGATAACTTTAACCACTTACTTATAAATGTGCCAACAATTTCAAAACCGGTTAAGAATGGCAGGTTTTATTAGTAAATTACTTTTAATTTTTACGACTATGAGCAGAAAAAGCCAAGGGGAGTTTGGCAAGAGACGGTCAACTTGGGATGTTTGTGCTTGAGTGTTGAAGACCTGTTTAAGGGGCGGGCTTTAGACTGCAGCTCTGTTGTGGCCACGAAGAAATTCAACGGTAGATTGATGATATTGTTTTGTTCATCCCCGGACCTAAAGGTTTAGATGAATGCGACCCTTTTGAGGACGAACCTCGATATTAGGCTTAGCGAAGCTGCTACCTTGGACAGTGCAGAGTTCCCAGTCCGGAATGGCCAACTAAGTTTTCGTCTTTCTCCTGGTACAGATTGCCCCAGCCTTTTTTCCACATATGTTGGACATATCTTAGCTGGCGATTAGACGTATGTGAAGATTTCAACCTGGGGGGAGTTGTTCAAAGGAATTTGGGGAACTGACCTACCTGAATATTGCGCTTTATGTGGATTTGAGTTTGTCAAAATCGGTAGCCAGATGGTAGATAGACGTTGAAAGTGATATACAAATGAGGAACAGACATTGTATGAATTAAAAAAAGAGAAATAGAAATATACAAAAGGGAAAAAAATTGGGGAAATGCATGGTTGTTTTGCCTCTGTGCCAGGGTAATGTTACCCTTCATTAGGTTTAAAGAGAATAAAGTTTGTTAATTTTCCAAGCTAAGAGGACTTTAGATCTCAAAAGCTATGAAATTAATACAAGGAATGTAAGAGATTTTGTTCCAGTATTTCATAGAAGATTCCTTCGTGAGTTTAGGTTTGCAGAGTTCACTGATATTGCTTCTTTTCTGGCCAACTAGATATCGTCCTTCATTAATTTAATGTTTATTATTATTATTATTATTATTATTATTATTATTATTATTATTATTATTATTATTATTATTATTATTATTATTATTCAAGATCATCTAATGCTCAATTGAGACAAGAAAAAATGTGGCAGTTGATTGATTGACTATTTTTACTTCACAAGAGTCACAGTCACAAATGCCATATACTAAAGGCCAGTAATTATCTTCTTTAAATTCCCGTATTTATAATTTCATGTTTTTGCATTTGACTCCAAAGACATTATTTCTTAGAAATATCTTTAATTCTTTTCCTTGGGTACCCTCTCATGTCTAAAAGGCTTTAAAATTTTGATACTGTGGATAATTATCGAAAACGGGCTGAGGAAAGTAATTCACTTTGCACTTAATATGCATATTCGAATTCCCATTAAATATTCTTATTTTGGAAGCCAGACAGTAAAAACGGATTTAAGAAGAAAGCCAGGTGTACTTTGGCTAGTTTCCCAGTGCCTTTTAATTCCACACATCCAGAAATGAAGAAGAGAAAAAACCTGGGGACCATTCGTCTGCCAGTGACAAACTCGACTGCGAGGATTCGCGTTGTTTACAAACCCATTGTTACCGGGAGGGGAGTCTGATAAGGCGAATTTTCCTCTCAGTAGTCAAATGATTTATTCGGTTGCAGATCCATTCCATGATTACGGAAAGGGGAACTCCTGTTTGGTTCCAGATTTCCAAGAGTTTGCTACAGTCAGCCGAGCGTAAATGGTTCCAGAGTAACCTTTTTTTTTCCATTACATATAAGTAGAAAGATGACTCTCATTGGTTCCAGATTTTACATTAATTTATCTGACAGTTTTTCCCCACAAAGGGATTATCGTGAAAAATGGCGAGGAATGTAAAATGAACTTTTTGTGTTTTGAAATGCAGAATACCGTATTTCACTATGCATACCAGAGATGAGAATTTGACTAACATGGTACTGATTGCTTATTTCTTTATGAAAATGGGAAACGAAAGTGACGAAGGCAGAGAAGACTTGAAGTGTAAAAAAAAAAGTATATGCGTTTAGAACAAGCACTCGCACCACATATGTACAATAAATACACATATATATACTGTATATATATATATATATATATATATATATATATATATATATATATATATATATATATATATATATATATATATATATATATATATATATATATATATATATATATATATAATATTACATTACATATGTATTTGGTATAAAGTGACCAGTAGATTCTTTATTTATCTATCTATCTATCTATCTATCTATACTATCTATCTCTATCTATCTATCTATCTATCTATCTATCTATCTATCTATACTCGTATATATTGATATTTATATAAAATTCTTGCATGTACGTGTGTGCAAGTGCCTGCTCTAAACCCATACACTTTTTTTTTTTTACGCTTAACGTATTGAGATATATGTAAAAACAAGTATGTACGTATGTATGTAATACGTTTGATGCATATCATTATTCAGTAAATGTATAACGGAGGCTGACGGAGGCAGTAACTCGCTTTTGACTTTCATCGTCCTAGGCAGACAACGAAAATTTTAATTGTACTTTTATTATGAAGCTGCTAGAACACTCAAAACACTACAGCTTCGGCGTGTGTACGGTTTAGTTGGTGTAAAATTTGACTTTTTTTTTTTTTGAGCCTTTCTGTCTAGCGGTAAATCTTCATGCACAGTTATCTGGTCAACATGTATACCGATTTTAAAGTTTCCTTTGCACAGGCAGTTGTATTATCAGTTTTGCTTGTTCTCATTTTGATTGCTCATCTCGAGGTCTATTTTCATAAGGATGTTTTGAAAAATCAGTTGTGAATTTTTGGTGGCTTTCAGAGTCGTCGTCTTACTTTTTTTGTGGGCAAATGGTATCAAGTAGCATTTAACATGCTTTTGTTCGAATTAAGTCGGGTTGTGGCATGTAAGACTGCCTCACTACATCTAAGCAGAATAACACACGAATTGTGTCTTTTTCAGGGCCGAGTTAGATATCGCATTACCTTATGAGTGTTACTGTAACTTGTGATATAAACCCAAGTAAATTTTTCTGCCTTTGTAACTGCTGCTGCAAGATGATTGATGAGATTTGAAGTTTTTCAGAACTCTTTTAAATATTGAACCATTAACATTTATTATGAGCGAGCACATTGTTAGGTTCAACCTCTTATGTATTATGGATTTTCAATAGCTGTTGAAATTACAAGTGTCGGATACTGTCATTGTCTTTAGTTTTTGTATTCTAGACGTAATCTTAATTTAAGATTTTTGTAACTTAAAAAATCATGTGAATGTAAGATAGTTTCTAGACACTGCTCTTGTGCTGAAAAACCAATTTTATGATGGAAAAATCTTAAGCAAATTCGGGAACTGACCCCCCTCGAAGGTTACCAAGCTTAATTGGTAAATTCTCGTTTTTACTATGGTAAAACCAAGTTCTAAGATTTCGGAATGGTCGCGCTGAAAAGACAAGTAATTGCAATTATTTATTCATACAAATATACAGTACCATTTATTATGTCTGATTTCTGTTCACTTAAATGTGCTGCTAATGAGCCTTCTTTGAAATTGCAGAAGTGGGATATTGCTGTGGAAGGAAGCTGTCGACATCGGGTTCATCCCGCATTCAATCCTTAGAGGATGATTCAGGTACTGTAATGACTTTTTTTCTTTTCACACATTTATGGAAAATTATTCAGTACGAGTGTGAGCACATAAATTATATATATATATATATATATATATATATATATATATATATATATATATATATATATATATATATATATATATATATATATATATATATATATATATATATATGTGTGTGTGCGTGCGTAAGTCGTTTGGAAAACAAGAAAACAAATGATTAAATGACATGAATGATTTCTCTTTCAAGTAAGGTATTTGTAGGCAAGGAAATTATTCATTATGCAAAAAAGTATATCTTTCATATCTATATAAACGGAAAATGCCATCTCGTTTATGGGAAGAGAAATTGGAATATTGATGTCTAAGAAATATAAACGAATAAGGCATGCACAAATTAAAATTTCTGTAGAAGTTTCATACATTTTGTAGTTTTACCCCCTCTTGATTTTGTTAGTTTCAATATATTTATATTATTATTATGCTTTCATTTAAACAGCTGAGGAATTTGCTCATCCATTTATCTGTCTTGCCTCTGCTATAATTGATACTTTTTCAGACTTCCAGTGGTCGCCTTAAAATCCTTGAATTCTCACAGTAATTTTTCTTTTTATCAATATGAATTGCATATAGTAGGAATCGATAATATCTTACTTCAATTTACTAATGTTTACCTTCCATCTTCTGGGAGCTAGGTAGAATCTTACGTTATTGTTCTTGATTTGTCTGAGGCCTTTGGCAAGGTCTGGCAGAAGAACGTTTTGTTCTTGATTTGTCTAAGGCCGTTGGCAAGGTCTGGCATAAGAACGTTCTTGTTCTTGATTTGTCTAAGGCCTTTGACAAGGTCTGGCATAAGAACGTTCTTGTTCTTGATTTGTCTGAGGCCTTTGGCAAGGTTGGCAGAAGAACGTTCTTGTTCTTGATTTGTCATAAAGGTCTGGCAGAAGAACGTTCTTGTTCTTGATTTGTCTAAGGCCTTTGGCAAGGTCTGGCATAAGAACGTTCTTGTTCTTGATTTGTCTGAGGCTTTTGGCAAAGTCTGGCATAAGAACGTTCTTGTTCTTGATTTGTCTAAGGCCTTTGGTAAGGTCTGTCATAAGAACGTTCTTGTTCTTGATTTGTCTAAGGCCTTTGGCAAGGTCTGGCATAAGAACTTTATTGGCCTTGATTTGTCTAAGGCCTTTGGCAAGGTCTGGCATAAGAATGTTCTTGTTCTTGATTGTCTAAGGCCTTTGGCAAGGTCTGGCATAAGAATGTTCTTGTTCTTGAATTGTCTAAGGCCTTTGGCAAGGTCTGGCATAAGAACGTTCTTGTTCTTGATTTGTCTAAGGCCTTTGGCAAGGTCTGGCATAAGAGCCTATTAGCAAAATTCCTCGCCGGTGGCTTCTTATCAGAAATGCGTAGTTGTGTGGAAGCTGCTCGTGCAACACCTGCCCCCATCCCCTTTTTAATGGTGTCCTTCGGAGAGTTTTCTCTCCCCTCCAGTTTTGTTTTTGATCATCGACTGTCTTCCAGTCCCCTCGTCTCCTATTCATTCACATGTAAAGGATTTAACTCTTCACCTACCACCCTCCTTTCCCTTGAGTGTCGCTTAATCACGTGTGATGCCATAAACGCAGAGATGGATAGAATTGATCTGATGAAACTTGATTACATAGCCAGTTTGCTATCTGTATCGTTGACCAGTAATCCGTTAACATTTTTGGAATAGTGTTTACGAACTTGTAAAACATTTGGAATAGTGTTTACGAATTTGTAAAGTGAACTTCTCAGACTTATCAGTACTTTGGGTTCAGAAGTAGGCACTAGCATACCACAGAAGGATTACATCAGAAGTTGATTGTTCTAAGTTAGTAGAAAATTTGGTATTCTCTGAGCTCAGCTCTTAGAGATTGACGGAGGACTTAACCATACCCGAATGGATCATTGTGAATGTGAAAGATCTCTGTTAAAATACAGCTTATGAAAAAGTGGTATTTCATCAGAGATCTTTCACAATCACAATTGATCCCTGATCCCCTTTATCTGCCGAGAACAACTAGATTCGCTGAACAACACCAGTATGCAGTAAATGTGCCTCACTGTCGACTTCTCAGTTCCAGAGGACCATTTTTCCTCACACCGTTGGACTGTGGAACAGCCACCCATTGGATGTAGTGCAATTGGAACTGCCCTAATACTATTCTTCTTGCATTTTAATATTTTTTTATCTTTTTATGTGTTTATGAATTTCTTTTTCTTTTTTTAATAAGTGGTGTCTTTCCTTTTTGTATTTCCCTTCTTACTTGTTCCTAATGAACACCATATTCTATGGAAGCTTGAATTTCAAGGCAGTGACCCTTTGGTGGGCTTGTTCCATACGAATAGGTTTCATCTACTGAATAATAGTAGTAATAATAATAATCCATCTAAAGTGAGGCGCTTTAACAATATTATTCTGGATAGAGTAAAGTCAGAGGCCTTCCACCAAAGACGCTGGCACACATTTTACTAATCGGTTTGTGTACTGCAGTTTGGTCCCAGCTTTTATGTAGATTTCTCATACCACGGACACTTGAGAAATTTATTTGAAGATCTTGAAGCGTGCAGATATAGAAAAATTACACGTGACCGCGAGAGCAATCCATATTTTCCCATTTCATATCTCTCCGTTCTCATGAAGCATGAAGCACGGACGCATACAGACAGTTTTGAAGTGTCAGCTAACTCCCTAAAACGATCTGCATTCTACGTTTTCCTCTCTCCTGCCATCCATCCCCCTCCCCTTGAAGGCATCCTGAGAATAATACGACAATTTAAAAAGATTTGATTTTTTTGGGGAAGAGGAACCAACTTGATCTTCGCCACCCATTGTGTCTAATATTTTCTCTTTGCCCTTTCACCATTTTTACCGAATGAAAAAAAAAAAGTTCTAACATTCCCTTGTAAGGAGAGTCTTGGAAAGAACGCCCCTTGAGATTAGCCCTGGCACTCATTAGCGTGATGACTTGGAGGCCAATTTCCTTCGGATGGTTCTTCAACTAATCCTGGCGAGGAAGCGTCCCAGTTGCCTCGAGGAAACTGTGGCCATTTTTAGAAAGGCAGTCGATAATGCCTGACAGTATTTCCGATTGGAATCCATGTTATTTCCTCTGAAAAGTATTTAATCCTATGGGCTTTTTTTTCCAGTTGAACCAGACTTCTTATATTTTATCCACTTCCTGTTTTTACACGTTCATTTGGAAATTATTGGAATATTAAACCTTTAGTTTTTTCCGTTTAAATGCCGAAATAGAAAATTGAAATGTCAATTTTTAGTTTTGCAAGAATTCTCATTATGATACATGTTTTGCTATAGAAAATTAATTCTGGTAGTTATCTGTGATGTTTTATTTTCGTATTGCTATGTCTCAACTTGCAATCCCAAAAAAGCAAAAACTTCAGGCTGTCCAACATCGGGTTGTACCTTGGCAGTGGCTTTTCTTGGGTGATGTAGGTCCTGTTTGGCATTTACTTCCAAAACATGCTTTTCTCTCCACAATTGAACACGTGTTGGGGAACAAAATTTTCAGCCTTTATATTGTGACTGAACTCTGTAACTTATTTCTTGGCAGCATCTTTGTTGGAACTGGCAGCCTCCTATGCCTCGACATTGTGTATAACACTTTTCAAGAAATTCTCAAACCACCAATGATTGACTTTCAACTCTCGATTGCTACCTGTATCAGCACCCGTTCCGGGGTGTTTTTCAAGAGATCATGTAGTTGCCTTGCCTTTACGCGTGCAGTGATCTTTAGAAACACTATCACCAGCTATTTTTCATTTATCCAAATTAATTTCTCAACCCCTTCAAATGTCTGAGACTTTTGTTTCATAACAGATTTCATTCCCCACGTAACACCCATCTACTCCTCTGTTGGCTTCTTTACATTTTATTGTAGCAGAAATTGTTTGTTTGGTCACCCCATACTCCTTCACCAGATCAACCACTCAGACACCACTCATATTTTTCTAATATTTCCTTTTGAATCTGTAGTTTATCTCTCGCTCTCTTTGCCTTGCTAACATCTCTACCTTTCTTAGGAGCCATGATGGCCTATGTACAGCACAGTGGTTTACCACTTGAGTAAGAAAAACACACACAGGCAAAGTTTACCTGAGATGTGTATAGACCATGACTCATGCATAGACTGAACCCTTCACTATGTTTCAGCTGGGAACACCTCCACACTTGGAGTGCCTAATCCCATGCATGTTTAGCCAGTCATAGTTCCCCACCCTTAAGTCCAACAAACATCCCTTAAGTGAGATGTCTATTAACTGGAGGTATGACACACACACATATATATATATATATATATATATATATATATATATATATATATATATGTTTTTATATATATATATTTTTTTTTGATAATATATATTATATATATATATGTATGTATATATACATATATATATATATATATATATATATATATATATATATATATATATATATATATATATATATATATATATATATATATATATATATATATGATTTCTCTGTAGTTTATAAAAACATTGATTACGCTTTGTATACCACTATCTCAGTTTTTGTTCTCAATCAAAATATATTTAAGGGCTTCCTCCTGCTTTTATTTCCTCCCTTCCGCTAAAACTCAGAACGAACCGTTGTCATCACCGGACAGAAAGCAGCACTTTTGACTTTACGACAGCAAGAATCTGCGAAATAAAAGATACAATACAAATCTCGCCGAAGACTGGACTTCGCTCGATCGCGCATGTTTTATACAAAAGTGTCTCAGGAACTTGAGCAAACAAGATTCATGGGTTTTGGTCTCATCACGTATTCATGAGATTGAAGTTAGACGCAGCTATTTCTTTTATTGCAGTTATTCAGACCCCAGCTTTTACCTCGGTTCTTTGCACTGTGCTTCGTCCTTCCTTTGCTGAGTGAGACCATTATTGTTTTCGTTCGTGTGGGTTGAATAATGTTGAATTATTAATAGAAATGAAGGTAGTTGTTGTAGCAGCGTACCTGCTATAAGAAAATTGACGAAAATGTTCAGGTAATTATGAAGGTACGTTGCGTTACTTTACATTTCCTTGTTAAAGAATTTTACTGATCGTAGAGTGCAGTAACCATAGGGTATCTGTATTAGGAACCGATAGAAGCAAATAATATATGGTATGCATTGCATTTTATTTTATTATTATTATTATTATTATTATTATTGGGTCTATCACAGTCATCCTGTTCAACTAAGTGGTATTTATAGTGTGGGGTTCTGGGTGTATCCTGCCTCCTTAGGAGTCCAACACTTTTCTCACTTTGTGCGCTGTTTCTAGGAGCACACTTTTCTGCAAGAGTCTTGGAGCTACTTCGGCGTCTAGTTTTTCTAGATTCCTTCCCAGGCGTCTTGGGATCGTGCTTAGTGTTCCTATGATTAGGGGTACAATTTCCACCGGCATATTCCATATCCTTCTTATTTCGATTTTCAGGTCATGATACTTATCGATTTTTTCTCTTTCTTTATCATCTGTTATTATTATTATTATTATTATTATTATTATTATTATTATTATTATTATTATTATTATTATTATTATTATTATTATTATTATTTTATTTTAACAAGATCATTGAGTCGCATTTAACTTGCCAAATCTGGTCAGATCGAAGCAAGATAAAGTAAGACATTGCACAGTCACGTCCAAGGGGTGCTTCCTAGAGCCTTTGGTACAGTGTGTCCTATACATTACGCTATTTGGGGTGTACCTCCTACTGAATTCATTACTAGGAAAACGTTTTCAGTGATAAGTACATTCATAGTTTCACTCCTTCGTTTTCATTTTGCTTATGTAGAGTAATTTTCTTTCATACCGATCAAGAATTATGCATTAATATTGACTGAGAGGCTAGCAGTTATATTACGGTTCACTTGTTTCCTTATCTTCCGCAGAAGTTTTTCCTTGATGTGGGAATCGGAAAAAATATGGGAGTTTGAGTAAAGACGAATATTAATAGTTTCAGAAATATATATATATATATATATATATATATATATATATATATATATATATATATATATATATATATATATATATATATATATGCATGTTTTAGGGCAGATTTTCTCTCTTATGCCATTGCTATTGAAATCATTGGCATGATCTGAAGAGACTATCTTTTTATTTAGACTTTGAATCAGTCTATACTTCTTTTTCTCTCCAGGTAAGCTTCTCATGTTTGCCTCCATTTACTTATAGTCGATTGACCATTTCCTCTGCAGTCGGTGGCGTTTTCAGGACTGAATTACCAATTGACATAAACAGCTTTATTACAACATGCAGACTTCACAGCTAATCCTGAAATGTAAAACATGAGGTCACTGGAATGATGAATTTCTACTGGTCTCATTCTCAAACTCGTAGTCTGTGCGGCAGCAAGGGCATTTCCTAGTGCTCCGTAGGACGCGCCCTGTGACATGGCCCCGTCTCTGGCTGCTTGTCATGATTTGCTCCACTGTTGGTATTTTTGTGAGCGAGGTGTTTTATTCCCTTGTTTCTCCTGTCTGTCTGGTCATGATTTGCTCCACTGTTGGTATGTTTAATGCAGACCATTGTTGGTTTATTTATGGCTCCCTGCTTCTCCTTCTCAGATGACCTCTGTGCATTTACGTCTGGTGGTTTCCTTTATAGAAGTGGCAGGTTAGGGTTTAAATGAGACAGGAAACTCCCATTTAGTGGCATATGTTTAATGAGACAGAGCCAGGAAACTTGTTGGTTTATAGTTCAAGGATGAGACACAAAACTTCATATGGCTTCATAGCCAGTTTGCACAAAACTTCACATTATAGAGTGGCATATCATAGCCAGTTCAAGGATGAGACAGAAAACTTCATATTATAGGGTGGCATGACCCAGTTTAAGCCAAAACTCCAGTTTAAGGATGAGACAGGAAACTTCATATTATAGAGTGGCATGTTATAGCCAGTTTAAGGATGAGACAGGAAACTTCACATTATAGAGTGGCATATCATAGCCAGTTTAAGGATGAGACACAAAACTTCATATTATAGAGTGGCATATCATAGCCAGTTCAAGGATGAGACAGAAAACTTCATATTATAGGGTGGCATATCATAGCCAGTTTAAGGATGAGACACAAAACTTCATATTATAGAGTGGCATATCATAGCCAGTTTAAGGATGAGACACAAAACTTCATATTATAGAGTGGCATATCATAGCCAGTTCAAGGATGAGACACAAAACTTCATATTATAGAGTGGCATATCATAGCCAGTTTAAGGATGAGACAGAAAACTTTATATTAAAATCTTTTAAGGATGAGACACAAAACTTCATATTATAGAGTGGCATATCATAGCCAGTTCAAGGATGAGACACAAAACTTCATATTATAGAGTGGCATATCATAGCCAGTTTAAGGATGAGACACAAAACTTCACATTATAGAAATCATAGCCAGTTATGAGACAGAAAACTTCATATTATAGAGTGGCATATCATAGCCAGTTTAAGGATGAGACACAAAACTTCATATTATAGAGTGGCATATCATAGCCAGTTTAATGATGAGACACAAAACTTCATATTATAGAGTGGCATATCATAGCCAGTTTAAGGATGAGGTCAAGGCCTTGGAAATGCCTCCAGATCATAACGAGAGTGTATCTTTGCAAGTCAACTGCTGCCCAAAACTGGTCAACACCCTCGTAATGCGGAAGAACACCACCCCCTGTGGAGAGATGGGGGGCCGTCGACCAACGTGATAATTACCTTTGAATGTACCAAAGGGACATGTCAAGTCCTCAGCAGTTGCCACATAGGTCGCACCACTACCACTCTGGTTGCAATCTCACCGCAATCAAGAAGTAATATTCCGTTATGTAGACTTCCACGACTGTAAACCAACACTGGAAGAATTATTGAAGCTACAGAGGTCGTGCACAGAGAATCCCGGTTTCACAGATGGCAAATAACGGAAGCCGTAAGTATAAACCAACAATGGCCTGCGTTAAAACAGAAAAGGAACACAGATTTCATCCTCCCTTCATCCTTCCCTTTTCAAGGAAACCACAAAACATCTGTGAGAAACGAGCGACAGAACGCTCCCGAAGACGACACAAAATACTGACGATGTAGCAAATCAAAACTGCTGGCGAGAGATGGGAATCACGCCCTCGCTCACACCCCTTCTTGCACGCCGTGGCACAGGGCGCGTCCTGTGGAGCACTAGAAATGTCCTTGTTGCCATACAGGCTGTGAGTGGAAGAATGAGACCTGCCGACCAACAGAAATTCATCATTCCAGTGATGTCAAATTTTATATTTGAGGATTAGCTGTTAAGTCTACATGCTTAATAAAAACTGTTTATGTCAATTTGTAATTTACTTTTGAAGACGCCACTTGCAGAAGAGGAAGCGGCCTGTCGGCTAAAAGTAGTCAATGGAAGTGAACATGAATAATCTTTCTTTATTTCTGAGAAGCTTACCTGAAGAGAAAAAGAAGCATAGGTAGGTTCAAAGTCTGCATAAAAAGGTGCTCTCTGCAAATGACGCCACTGACTTCAGTATAATTATACACTGTATATATATATATATATATATATATATATGTATGTATATATATGTATGTACAACAGCATATATATATATATATATATATATATATATATATATATATATATATATATATATATATATATATATATATATATATATATATATATATATATATATATATATATATATATATACATACACACACACACACACACACACACACACACACACACACACACGCATATGTACGCGGCTTCCTTGCAGCATCATCGACTTACTTTTCAATAACCTAAGATTAGATTGAATTCATACAAGGTGATAGTAACCATTAGTATCATCATCACTATTGAAACACATTCCTGAACATCCCTGAATATATCTTTTCTCCGAATCGCTTGAAATCACTTTTATGAAGGATACAAGGAAAAAAAAAAGTGATGAACTGTTCTCCAAAATAAGATAAATGTCAGCTTCTTAAATATTGGGGAGTTACTGAAAGTTGTACCGAAATCCGACGTCCCTAAAAGCAAAAGGAGGTAAGCAAACGATGTCCTGAGATGTTTCAAAACCCCAGAGAGCTTTTTCTCCTCTGAAATTATGGGACTTAAGGGGCCCTTAGATATACGGGAGCATAAGAGTTATAACCCCGAAGGATTCCAGGAATTCGTTCTTTGTGTTTGGGAAGCTTCCAGTTTTGGAATAGATCTGCGAATTTCGTTGGAAACCCCTCGCTCGCCTAAGCCAAAAGAATCCTTGCTCTGGAGTGAACCGAATCCTGAGTGATGATAACAAGTAACCTTTTATTTTCTTTTATGTAAATTACAGTAGGAAAATATGTATTTTGAAAACAAGAAATATGGTCAATACGATCTCCAGAGAAGTGACTGTAAATGAACTGACTACATATACTTTTTATACAATATATAAAAATTAGGGTTATTTTTTTAATTTAAGATATTTGCATTTTTTTATACAAAGTGAAAAATGAAAATTGCAAATTTAGTTGTATTAATGCAAGAAAGATTTTAGTATCAGCATCATAGTAAACTATATTTTCATCAGAGTAAAAGAGGTTATTTTGATTTTACATTGCAGACTAAAAATCTGTTTATATATTAACGCCTTTAAAAAATATACAATTAAAAACATAGACTGGTAAATTTTTTTACCAGTTTCTCTATAAAGAACAACGGCAGAGTCTAATTCCGACACGTTGTCTGTGAAAATTAACCTTGAATGCACAATCGCATTTTTTATTGATTTTGTTGATTTTCTTGACCGGCTTATATCTTCTTGGAATCAAGAATGTTACTTTTTAATGTGGAGCAAAATATTAAAAAACAACAGACAAGTCTTCTTTCATCCAACGCCAAGCTTGCTTTTCTCTGCGCAGTAGTATAAAAGAGAAGTGAACCGAATACGCATGCTTTAAGTCCTCATGAATCTATCATAGAAGAGATAAGAGAGAGAGAGAGAGAGAATATCAGGAGAAACCGCGCCGACCACCAGTGAGTCTTACTGTCACATTTCTGACAAGTTGGAGGAGGGGGAAGAATATTTCCCCTAACAAGTTCTAATAGTATTTGCTTCACAAAGATTTTTTTTGTGTTCGTAATTTTCGTTTATAAGTTCTGGGAGTATGAAAGAAATCTCTCCAAACACGTCCCGGAATAATCTTTGCTTCACAAAGATGTGGTTATGCTCGGTAAAAGATAGTATTTTTTTTTCTCTGTGAATTGGGGAAGTTGGTACTGAAAACTGACTATTTTCTTTACAAGAGGGTGACATATTCTTTTCTAAGGAGACATGAACTTCTGTTCGTTTTTGACCCTCACTTATAACCTTCCACCTTTTAAGAAGCAAGCCTGTCGCTCATTTCGGAATGAAGTCCCATTTTTCTTACTTTCGAAAAATTTTGGGCCTCACGTCCCATTGGCCTTCGGATCATAAAACGAAAGGGTCGGTGAAAGAAGACGCTATTTGCGGTTTTAAAACAGGCAGCTTTAAATTCTTCTATGAAAATGTGACGAATTAAAAGATTATACAATAATAAATAATCAAGGCCAGATTGATTGACTCTCGAGTTCATGGTCAGGAGCTGTAACGTGTAAACTCTCATTCTAAGCAGAAAGTTTTCTAATATCAATCTTTACGGAGGTGTGTGTGTTATTGACTGCTGCGTATGTTCGAAATTCCAATAAGATTTCTGCGTATGCATGCGGTACGAAGATTACAAATGAACCTTCGAAGTCTTTCTGTGATGAGCATTATAATCTTTGGCACCCACTGTTAGACCGGTATCTATTTTGCACCTGTTTTAAAACCTCGGCTCTCTACATTTTACTTACGATGTCGGCTGCCAAGGCTTATTAAAACCCATTTCATACCGGTATGTCCCATTATTTTTTTTTATATTTTTTTATTTTTAATTTTTAAAAATTAATTTTTCTTTAGAAATCTACAGCTTTAACCCATAACCCAACGCTAAACCCTCCCCTTTTATCCGGGTCTGGACTTCCTAAGTACTCTATCCCTTGAGAAATATTTGTACGAGAGAAGTATTCTAAATGACGAAGGGATTTTATTCAGAGCACCTCCTCATCCTTTGTCAGAAACTCGCAGATTTGGAGCGTAATTTCTGTGCTTGTAATAACGGAGACTTTTAATTAGATTCGTTATTCCCCGAAGGAACACTGCCACCACGCGCTTGTCCTTCTCAATTAAACTATTAACGTACGTTATTTCAGATAATAAATGGAATTAGTCCCTTCATTAGGACGGACGTAATAACTCTGAACATAATAAGCAGGTGATGTCATAAACCAATTATAGTTGCCGACGTTCATTGGTTACTATTGGCAGTTATCAACAGACTCAAGTCTCAGGGATCATTAGAACTGAAGGATTAATGGCACGCTTGTATACAGTACTTAAATTTATATTTTGTTTTCATTTTATTGAGTAACGGTTAGTGACTTGTCAATCAAAATTTATTATAGTTACTATAAGTGAACATTATATTTCATATTTTCATTTCGCAACTGCTATTTCACCCACTGCGGGTAAGTTCAGGAATTGATTTGCTTTGTCTCGTATCATAATAGAATTTTCATTTGTTCCTGAATCGACTTAAACTTCGGTCTTCTCGAAACAATGGTTATTCAGATGAACTATATTTGACTTTCATTCACTTTGTTTTCCCAGTTTGAAATCGTGTTACCTTATGCAGCCTTTGTTCACAAGTCGTATTACATATGTTTTTGTTCAATTAATAGCACTACATCTTTTAATTTGTTATTTCTTTTTTTTGTGGACGTTTCTGTTAGTAATATTTGTACTATAGTTCTAAGACTTACAAGGCAAAGGTAGTTACACGTTTCTCATGCGGAACCTGCTGTACATATATCTATATGTATTTAACAGATATAAACACATGGACATAAGTAGATACAAATATATATATACACATACTGTGTGTATATATATATATATAAATTTTATATATATATATATATATATATATATATATATATATAAATATATATATATATATGTATGTATGTATGATATTACATATATATATTAATTAAATGTATATATATATTACAGTATATATACTGTATATAATGTATATATATGATTAAGTTTATTCTTGAAATTCTTCCACTAATTTTATCTGTCGCTTCATAATTCATTTATTGTTCTTTTCTTCTTCATCTTTACTGAACCGATATTCACAAAAACCATTGAATGGGTATGAACGTTTGCAAAACCAGTAGAGCTTCCTTATCACCAGGAAACTCCTGGAAGGTAATTGCTCGAATGAAAGTGATTCCTGATTTCTAGGTTCTTATTATGAGCCCCCAAAAAAAAAAAAAAAAATCACCCATCCCCCTTTTTTCCTTTCGCCTGTTGTTGTGTTGATATAAATGACCTGCAGTAATTGCCTGGATGGCTGGAGGACAATAATAGCACAGGAAATTCTAGAGGGATCATTAGGAAGAAGCATCTCATTAGATATTGTAGTATTTGCTTTTTATGTCGTGGATTTCTGGGTGTGCTTTGCCCTGTTTCTTGTTTCGTGGGGAATGTGGTGTTTTTACGGTTATGTGCGTGCCTGCCTGCTCTCAGTTGTTTTACCTCTGTTAACAAGTCTGTCACTATTTTATTCTTTGTGTATTGCCTGTTAACAAGTCTGTCACTATTTTATTCTTTGTGTATTGCATTGATCTTGATCTCTCTCTCTCTCTCTCTCTCTCTCTCTCTCTCTCTCTCTCTTTAATTTTATCAGTCCGTGTCACGGTTTTGTTCTTCTTGATCTTAATTGAAGGTTACACCCCAAAACAAATGTTTGTTCTCGTCATATGTCAAATGACTCATCTTTATAAGCATAAAATTTTCCATGAAGCCAAAGTAGTTCACATTGCTTACTGTTGCTGTGTCTAAAAATGCTTATTGTTAATATGACCCAAAATCAACTCAAAACTCATTTTCACATCATGTCTTTCCTGGAAGTTAATTCCAGCACATGAACAATATTCTTTACACAAGAGCACTAAATTGCTAGCTTGATTAAAGGAGTTTTGTGACGTCTTATTTGAACCTCGAGAATATTACATGCATTACACATATGGTGCCAACATACTACAATTTCAGTTTTATGCGTTCATTGTTTGACATGCTGTGGAATGCATTAGAGCACCTGACAAAATATTCTTCTATTTTCTCTTACTCTCACCCATTGTGCGTTTTCCTGGAAGCTTTTACCTTGCTTCTGATTGGCTGATGCTTGTGAACTGTGACCTCTGGTTGGTGGTGGTCAGCGGATATTTACCGTCAGAAAAAAACGAAGCAAACGAAGGGGAAAAAAAAAAGACTACTCCACTATAATTAACAGTCGCGGTATAATACACAAAAAGATGCGGAAACCCGGTTTTATTTTTTCTTTCGTTTGCCTGATCTGATTTCAGAGGTTTCTTTTGTCAAATCAAGTGGAAAAGAATTCCCTTCCCTCGTCTCTTATTACCTTTGGCTCCCTGCGTCTCTGAATGCATTGGTAGTTTAAATGTACTCTTTATACTTTGCATTTAGGAAATATTGTCCATCACTACAAGAAAACCATTCGAATGAGAATTTTCACCCACTGTTTCACGTTAATGAAGGGAAATCCTTAGATTTTTCCCGCTGATGCTAGCGACTCTCTCTCTCTCTCTCTCTCTCTCTCTCTCTCTCTCTCTCTCTCTCTCTCTCTCTCTCTCTGTTTGTCGAGTAAGGCACGCATTCCGTTATTTCCTCATAAACGTTGAATCCCTATTATTTTAGCAATTTACTGATCAGTGAAAGTTATATATAGCTCTATTTCCAACAGATTATATATATTTACGACTTACGCTAATACTTGGAAGTTATTCCTTATCGTGGATTATAAATCTACGCACACACACACATACAGATGCCAATTTTTCCTGTGCAGAATGCCATCGAAATGGATTTGACACTGTAATGAAACAAAACGTATTATTTTAAATGTAACGAAATCTGAAAATGGTGTCTTCAGCGTAATGAAAGCTAACGGATTTTTTTTCAGCGTAATGTAAACTGAAATATTTTTGTTAATGATGAAAATGGATAACGGATTTTTTTCCGTGTTACGGAAACAAAGTACGTTTTTATTTCAGTTCATAGAGCACGAAATCAGATATTATGTAGCGTAGTACACAGAACGTTGTAATGAAATCCTTTTTCGTTGACATGCTTTATAGTTACCAGTATTTTCTTTGGTATATATGTGCAGAGGTTTGCGTTAGATTAAGCTGTCTCAGAATCGCGTTTGAATAAAAACATAATAAAAACATGTGAAGGAAGGTCAACGCTCTCTAGATAATGTTTTTGGAAAAATAAATGGAAACGAACTCACGTTCTTGTCGTTGCTTTCATCTGTCTGATTGTATCTGAATAACTCAGGCAGGACTTTTTTTTGTGAATGATTTTGTTCTGTAATTTCACGTGAGCTCACAGACCAAGGACTTTTTTGTGAATGATTTTGTTCTGTAATTTCATGTGAGCTCAGACCAAGGACTTTTTTTTGTGAATGATTTTGTTCTGTAGTTTCATGAGCTCAGGACTTTTTTTGAAATGATTTTGTTCTGTAATTTCACGTGACCTCACAGACCAAGGACTTTTTGTGAATGATTTTGTTCTGTAATTTCATGTGAGCTCACAGACCAAGGACTTTTTTTGTGAATGATTTTGTTCTGTAATTTCATGTGAGCTCACAGACCAAGGACTTTTTTGTGAATGATTTTGTTCTGTAATTTCACGTGAGCTCACAGACCAAGGACTTTTTTTTGTGAATGATTTTGTTCTGTAATTTCATGTGAGCTCACAGACCAAGGACTTTTTTGTGAATGATTTTGTTCTGTAATTTCACGTGAGCTCACAGACTTTTTGTTTAGACCAATGATATTTTGTTCTGTAATTTCACGTGAGCTCAGACTTTTTTTGAATGATTTTGTTCTGTAATTTCACGTGAGCTCACAGACCAAGGACTTTTTTTGTGAATGATTTTGTTCTGTAATTTCACGTGAGCTCACAGACCAAGGACTTTTTTTGTGAATGATTTTGTTCTGTAATTTCACGTGAGCTCACAGACCAAGGAATGATTTTGTTCTGTAATTTCATGATTTTGTTCTGTAATGATTTTGTTCTGTAATTTCACGTGAGCTCACAGACTAAGGACTTTTTTTGTGAATGATTTTTGTTCTGTAATTTCACGTGAGCTCACAGACCAAGGACTTTTTTTTTGTGAATGATTTTGTTCTGTAATTTCATGTGAGCTCACAGACCAACAAGGACTTTTTGTGAATGATTTTGTTCTGTAATTTCACGTGAGCTCACAGACCAAGGACTTTTTTGTGAATGATTTTGTTCTGTAATTTCATGTGAGCTCACAGTCCAAGGACTTTTTTGTGAATGATTTTGTTCTGTAATTTCATGTGACTTCACAGACCAACAAGGACTTTTTTGTGAATGACTTTGTTCTGTAATTTCACGTGAGCTCACAGACCAACAAGGACTTCTTTGTGAATGATTTTGTTCTGTAATTTCATGTGAGCTCACAGACACCAAGCTCTTGGATACTGATATATGGTGTATAAGCATTTTCAGTGTCTGACCTTTCTCTGAAGATAGAGAACTCGCCAGTTTTTCTTTCGAACACTCACAAATGGATCCATTAATATTATGAAAGTTTCATTAGTTCCTTCCACGTCTGTCTGGTTTTCCGGTTCTCACTAGACATTTCCAGGATGCAAGGCAGTTCTATTAATAGGAATGATTAATCATCGGAGTTAGAAAAGTACCAAAAATACATTCTTATCGGGAAGATAACTTGCCATTAGTACAAGAATTTATGTAATGTGCCTTAACTTCCGCATTTTATAAAGACCAATCTTGCTCGACTTTTCAAAGAGTTTTCTCATTTTAAGTAAATAAATGTTATAAAATCGCCGTGGTTTTTTTAAGAAATTTTTTTCCAGTAATTAAATGTAAATGATAGAAGTTTTCTTTTTTCACTGACATCTGCAAAAAATTCTGTAATTGTCAGGTTGCCACTAATTAATATTACAGTAGGCGCGTGATAAATTTACATAACATTAGAAAAGTAAAAATGGTATTTAGGTTTTTGGTCTACGAAACTTGGGTTGTCAAGCCAAGATTGATAATAAGGAGTTGGAGTAGTTGGACAGCAAGGTCAAGAGATCCAGAACAAAAAGTAAACGAAGCACAAGGATCTAACCTCACAGTTGCACTAAGAACTAAAAGTTACAGGCATTGGAAAGCAAGATATAACAAGTTAAAATGCCCCCCGAAGTTTCTTCGGCGCAATCGAGGTTTCTGTACATCGTATGATCAAGGCCACCGAAAATAGATCTGTCTTTCGGTGGTCTCGCATAATGCTGTATGAGCCACGGCCCATGAAGCTTTAACCACTGCCCGGTGGTGGCCTGGCTTATATCGTTGCAGGGCGCACGATTATGGCTAACTTTAATCTTAAATAAAATAAAAAAGTACTGAAGCTAGAGGGCTGTAATTTGATATATTTGATGATTGGAGGGTGGATGATGAATATACCAATTTGCAGCCCTCTAGCCCTCTAGCCTCAGACCTGAGGACGGAGAGAAAAAGAGCAGACAGAAAAAAGTGTGGACGGACAGACAAAGCCGGCACAATAGTTATGTTTTCAGAAAACTAAAAAAGGAAGCGGGATTGGAAATGAAGTAGAATGCTAAAAAGTGGTTGCAGCTCGGGGCCGAAGGACTTGGAAATATGACCAAGGAAATTGTTTGGTAAAAGAAGTAACCAAGTATAGGACGCTTAAAGAATCACGTACAAACCAAAGGGTTTCTAGAACACACATTTCCCCATTTTCTTTACATCTTTTTGTTCATTTTTAAGTGAAAGAACCTGTGTGAAGTGTGAGAATTTCATTTTGGCTTTGTGTGAAGATGCACAAAACTTGATCTTCTCAACCCATTGCGTCTAATTTTCCTCTTCCCCTTTTTACCTTACAGTCAAAAAAGGAAAGTTTTAACATTCCAGCGCGAGGCGACCTGGAAAGAATGCGTTGGGAGATTAGCCCTGGCACTCATGAATGTGATGAGTTGGAGGTCAATTTTCTTTCGATAGTTCTTTAAGTAATCCAGGTCAGGAAGAGTGCCGGTTGCCCTGAGGAAACTGTGACTATTTTTAGAGGAAAGAGCGGAGATTGCCAGATAGCATTTTGGATGAGAAAACCTTTCGTTCGTTTCATTTGTTTTGTGGTATAAATTCCAGAAGGCATTAACGTCATTATTTTCACTTATCTGATATACTTTGTTTAATTAATTCCTTTTGTTAGATTTTTCTTTCGTTTTATAAAGAGATGGTTGATTATAACTGGCAAAACAAGACGGAATATTCGGTTTAGTTACAGTAACCTCGAACTGACCATTCTTCTGAAATTTGCTATTTTAAGAAATGCAGCTTCTCTTGAGATAGTTAATAATGGATTCATACCACTATCTGTTTCATTTGAAACACGGTTTCCTGATTAGCTTAGGAGAGCACACAGTTATTGCATCCAGGTGCAGAAATTCTGCTAAGTTATCTTCGCGAAGCAAACATGATTTCCCCACTGGAGGACAGAAGTTCTAACTGTTATTCGAACCCAAAGAACAAGAATTAATTCCTCATGTTTAAATGACTAATTAGCAGTTCTCCATCTTTGGACCCAGTTTATTGTTTATTCCGTCATTATTTGAATTATATGTCCATCAGATTTTTTTGTTCAGTCTCTGTTGGATATAATGTTCACCGGTTTTTATGGCAACAGCATCCCGGAACCCACATCTATTCAAAATTGCTCGAAGGAACCGTCCCCTTCGGCTAACAGTGGCGATTAAACTTTTGATAACCTTTGGTGGATCCATCTGGACTGCTTGGGCAGATTTTCCAAACCTCGTTTCAGTAGGGAACTTCTGATATCCTGCTTTGAGCCTGAACGTGCCATTCGTTTCAGTCATCATGTACAAAATGCTAAAAAACTGGGAGACACATTTGCAAGCGTTTTGACGTTCTTGGTTAGAATTCATGACGTTGCACAGCTATCTATGCATTTACGTGTTAAATGATTTCCCCGATGTGTGTTGACTTTTGAATAGTGAATTATCCTGTTCCCTGATTCACCTTGTTCATTATATTCTGAAGCTACACTTTCCATTAAATTACCAAGGGCACTTCACTCCACATCGTCTAAAACTGAGTCTACCTTTTTCCATTAATGATACTTTTATTCTTTAGTGACGGGTTCTGAAGGTGTCTTGAAGACGAAGACCTTTTGCTTTAGTTTATCTTAAGTGATTTTTACAGTCTTCATTTATTTGTTTACTACACCAATTTTCACTGAACCCTGTTGCCTTTTTTCCGCATATGCATAAATTATTAGGAATAATAATGGTAATGATAATTTTTGTTGCAGCAAATGATAAATAAAAATTGATTTTGTATGTGTATCTAGTTTATGAATATATTTGTATAACCAAATGTAATTGAAGAGAGAGAGAGAGAGAGAGAGAGAGAGAGAGAGAGAGAGAGAGAGAGAGAGAGAGAGCGGATGCCTGAGCTTATGTAAGACCAAAAAAGGGAGGAAGCCTCATCGGGTATTCATGACATGCAAATTGGATTAAAATATCATAACTATTTTAATACCTCAAGGGATATGGACACCGATTTGTTTCGTAGATTTATACAATCTCTCCGGAGACTGATAGATCTTTTATTTCCGCCCTTTGAGAGCCACAAAGGTCATTTTCTGTAGATTTATGCAAAACGATTAAGGTGGTTGTATGTAATGTATGTATAGATAGGCCTATACAAGTATCTTGTCTGTTTGTATGTGAGAATATACTTTCTAGGTTTCTTTTTTCCTGAACCCAAGGATTTGTGATGCCACCGATCTTTCTTCGCCTATTCTTTCTGTCTCCTCGTCACAAAACTACCGCGGATCAATGTTGTTTAGATTTTTGCTTAACCTAACTTTTTTGCCCAAGTATGTCTTAGTTCAAAGTCACTCATTCTTTCGTGACACTGTACGTCTTATTCAGTAGCTTTTTTAATTCGTCCTTATAAAGTAACGTAGTTCCTTGGTCTGAAATAAGTATTGGTCCAATGCTGTCCTTTTATATTCCAAATTTTATTTCCCTTTACTCGCTCCTGTTCCATGATTTCTCCAGACGCTTGCTCCGAATATAAATAGTATTTGTAGTCATCACCTTTCTTTTTTTTTTTTATAAATATACTTCCTTCTCCTGTTCTGCGTACACACTTGTACGAGCTCAACCACACACACGCTCTTACACTTACGTAATATACAGTACACACACACACATATATATATATATATATATATTAAATATATATATATATATATATATATATATATATATATTGTGTGTGTGCATATATATATATATATATATATATATATATATATATATATATATATATATATATATATATATATATATATATATATAGTTGTCTACGTATACATTTGTCACGTGCATTTTGGTGACTTGTTGCTTATATATGATTATATATATAATATATATATGTATATTTATATGTGTATACACATATATACGTACACTGACACAGTTTATTTATGCGTGATGAACATTTCTTTGGATGCAGTGATTCCATTTTTTGACAACATAATACATCAACACATCTTGCGAATTTAATTTTTGCAGCAGCCACGAAATAATTTCTGGAATGCGTTAGTCAGTCTATTTAAAGGTACATATTCTTCATATTACGGTACGGCTTCCGAAGATCTCTCAGCTCTTAAACGTATCTGAGGTCAGTCTGAAAGCTGTTAAAGAATAAAAATGCCTCTCAACTAATCACCTTAATGACTCGGAGAGTTAATCGGGAGAGGTTGTTTTCCCAAGAGTTTCCTCATAAAGCGAAGAGGAAAATTTTACTCCTCAAGCGGAGAGGAAAAACTGAAAGTCGTTAGAAGCAAAATTGATGGTTATTCCTCAATTCCTTGCTCTCTCTCTCTCTCTCTCTCTCTCTCTCTCTCTCTCTCTCTCTCTCTCTCTCTCTCTTCGTCATTGCCTGTGTCTGCCCGTGTCTCGCCGAGTTAATACTGGAAATTGTTTTGATTAAAATATTATATGAATGAATTGTCCTTTGCTTAGGATCCGTTTTCATTAATAAATGTTTACAAAAATATCGATGCGGTTATCTTTATTTTATCGGTCAGCATTCAAGAAAAACAATCATTTGGCGGTGTAATAATAAATTCTCTTCGTTTCTGGCTAGTTACCGAAACTCGCATTTTACGTATTGACTGGATGATTCGTTTTCTTTGTTTATGCGTTAAGCCATCTGTTTTGTAGCTTCATTATTTTTTAAAACATCATTTGCTTGTTAATTATTATACAAATTTGCCATTAATTCGCTTATTTTATATCATTCCTTCGTCAGTATGTTTTAGTAACATTATTTAGGTGGCCATTTATTCATATACTAAGGTTTTTATTCATTTTTCCGTTTGTTTATCTTCACTAGTTTTACGTCAGGATCTTATAAAGTGACTCCACCCACAAAATTCCTAATTAACAAGAAACACCAACCAAACCCCAACAAAAGAACCCGATGTGAAATTCACTTAACAATTAATCTCGTCGCTGGCAACGAAGCTATGACGTCAACGCAGCAACGTCATAAGAAGAGACTAGCCGCCATGTTCCTCTAACCATTCATCAACCTGACGACCTTCTGGGAGGTGTTACAGGAGCTTTCAGTTTGGCACTTTTTAGCCTCGTGCCGTCGGCCTACGAGTAGCTAATATCGATGGCAAAACTGACTTTACATTTTACTTGTATCTTTTAGCCTCTTGAGGCAAACTTTGTGCCACAGAACCTGTCAGACTTTGTAAATTAAGTAGCAGAGTTGACGTGGTGCATTTTGTTTTTTTAAGGCGCCTTACGAAAATTCTTTTGGCGGCTTGACTCACGAGTTGGAGTTCATTGAATACATAAGGGCCCTTTGTGTGATGCTGCCTTTATTCAATGACTCTTTTGTAATCTTGTGCTTCTTTCGTCCATACTTCAGCCAAGATCATTCCTGTTAACAGGCTAGGTAGGAAGTTTGGTCATCAAATGATGAAATGAGAGATACTGAATACTTCGAAAAATTCTCGTAATATAATAATCATCAATCGGTTGCGATGCTTCCCAAATTTATCTGCTAGCAACTATATTGAAGTGTTCACATCCTTTACAGAAAAGTAATCGGGGATAAAAGTAGTGTATATATTTTCACAGATGAAAGGAGGTATCTGAACACAGACACCAATTTAGTGTACAGTCAGTAGAGCAGAACGTTCAGGTCGACAAATGCGTGAGAAATGAAATCACTAAAAGAGCCTTCTTGGTCTGTAGTAGCCTCCTCTTTCACAAAATTTATTTGAACTCAACAGTTAGTCTTTTGAAGTATCTTTTGGACAGTCACTCGATATAATTGAATCTATGAACTCGGTCAAACTTTTTATGCGTAGTCAGTAGGGTGCATGCCTCCACAATGTCTGGAAGCTTCTTCTACCTGAATATGAATCTTTGGATCTGCATTGGCATAGTAATATGGGCAGATCTTTGACACGAAGCTGATTTTCCTACAAGCCAGACGCACGATCATGGCTAACTTTAACCTTATGTAAACTAAAAACAACTGAGGGTAGATGGCTACAATTTTGTATGTTTGATGGTTGGAGGGTGGATGATCAACATACCAATTTGCAGCCGTCTAGCCTCGGTAGTTTTTAAGATATGAGGGCGGACAGAAAAAGTGTGGACGGATGGACAAAGCCATCTCAATAGTTTTCTTTTACGGGAAACTAAAAGTACTAGAAAGAAACAAATTATTTGGATTTGCATGGTTCTGTTGCGTACATCATAGCAATCCTTTCGTAATGTAAGATGTAATTCTGTTTTCAGGCATTCAGAAGGACCTTAAAATCATAACCTCATTTACTAAGTAGGGCGACTGTCGTTAGAGCACTATGTGCATGCACACCCTGAGCATTGCTTAAAGGGTAGGCTATTTGCGGCGTCCCTTAGACCCTATAGTTGCGCCCACTGTCTTGCCTTTTAGTTTACCTCCATTTACGCTTCTTTTCTTGTATTTTGGTGTCCAACCTCTCAACTACTACTACTTTCAGCAGTTGTGAGGTTTACTTCCGGTTCCACATGTAGAGCCCGTGCTTCATCGCTTTTATTTTCTGGATCTATCTTTCTGCTAAAGAAATCCAGCTCTCTCTTTTCACTGTCTTATGCTCTGGACGGCTGAAATTGTCCCAGTGCTTGGCTTTATAGCCAGAATATCATTCATTCATTCAGTCCCCTTTGAGGGGTTCGCATTACTAAAAGAATAGGAGCTGTATTAGAATTAAACGAATCGACAGAATTGGTAAAAAACTTTTTTAGGTTATTTCAGTAGACCAATTAATCAATGTTTCCCTAGGGGGTACATATTTCCTCAGTGAATTATCGCCTGAAATTCCTGTGTTGTATGTTTCCTAGGCCAGCCCAACATTCTTCTCTTAGAACTGATAAAGAAATCCTCTGAAAGAAATCTTGAATGACGCATCTCTTGCATTCGCAGGATATCTCGGAGATTCACATTACATTCTGTATTCAGTTCAAAGATCCCCGTGTCTCTGTCTCTGCTTCCCCGTTTCCGTGCTTTTATTTCCGCTCTAGAGGATTTACCTTTTCTCATAACAAGAATGAATTTATCCCTTCACGTGTCTCATGCCTTGCCTTGTCAAAGCTCCGACCATGCGAACCACTGCTGACGCTATTCCCTTGAAATATTGAAACAGAGGTATGTTCGGGTAAAATACATTCGGTGTCTTGCAGTAACATACGTCTTGTGCAGAGAGTGCCTTTGGTCATAACGTTTTTTCGTCGTGTTTCTTAATGAAGGGCAACATGGTGACAAATCTGTAAGCTTTATTCACATTATTTTGATAGAAAATAGGTTTAAGAGTTCCAGTTACCTTTTTTCATGAAATTTTGTTTTATATATATATATATATGTATATATACATTATATATACATACATACATATATATATATATATATATATATATATATATAATGGATGCACGTATGTGTGTGTGTTCCAGGATAACTCTCAAATGCATCGAGCAATTTCAGCCAAACTTGGTATACATATGACTTACTATCTGGAAAAGAACACTGTGGGGGTAAGATATCATTACACCAAAGGGGGTGGGGGTGGGAAGGACTTCCCTGAAACAGGGCTGGTTCTGCCTGTAGACTTAGTAATCAAATAAACTCTACGGGTTCTACCTCATTTCGGTATGCATATGACTTACTATCTGGAAAAAGAATGGCGTGGGAGTAAGACACTGGCATCATAGGGGGTGGGGGTGGGAAGGGGTTGACATGTAAAAATAATCGAAAGCGACAGATATCAGTATCTAATCCATAATTTTCGAGGTCACTAGGATGAATGATGATGCTTCCGATGCCCTTTAAGTACAAGTTCAGCCCCAATAGGAAGGGGGGTGAGAAAGAGTGAAATATTAAATGTCAAAAATGCTGGGCAATGTAATTGAAGCACCTATTTTAACAGGAGGGAGAGAGAGAGAGAGAGTAGAGGGGGGTGTTAGGGAGTAGAAAGAGAGAGAGAGAGAGAGAGAGAGAGTAGTAG
Organism: Macrobrachium rosenbergii; assembly: GCF_040412425.1. Classification (NCBI taxonomy): domain Eukaryota; kingdom Metazoa; phylum Arthropoda; class Malacostraca; order Decapoda; family Palaemonidae; genus Macrobrachium; species Macrobrachium rosenbergii. The sequence continues at coordinate 62,177,473 of NC_089746.1, read as the reverse complement.
GGGTGTTAGGGAGGAGAAAGAGAGAGAGAGAGTTTATCGGCTGTCATTCAGAGTTTTCCCAGGCAGCACCGGGTTGGTCAGCTAGCTTTATATATATATATATATATATATATATATATATATATATATATATATATATATATATATATAATAATAATAATAATAATAATAATAATAATAAGGATGGTATGGCCAACAGAAACTTCAGCATTTCTAGTTATAAGTATGTTTTCATTACCAACGTTTTGGGAATACAGTTCCTATCATCAGAGAGAAAAACAATGAGAATAAAATTCTTACATCAGGAATAAGTCTGAAAGGGAGCACAGGAGTAAATAATTCTTTTAAAAGTAATGTGTACATCAGTGAGTACAATCTGCCTATAGTTCTTTAAAAGTTAATTTCATGTTTGATCACTTGCCATTTTGCTTTCATGTAAAATTTTAAGCTGATTGATATACTCATTACTTTAAAAGAATGATTTACTCCTGTGCTCCATTTTGACTTATTCCTGATGTAAGGGTTTATATTATTTGTTTTTAGCCCAGATGATGGAACTTGAATTCCCTAAACGTTGGTAACAAGAATAAATTCATAAATGGAAATGCCGAAGTTTCTGCTGCCCATACTCTTCTTATAAACGATTCGACTTTCTTGAAGCGACACTGCCATTCATTATTATTATTATTATTATTATTATTATTATTATTATTATTATTATTATTATTATTATTATTATTATTATTATTATTATTATGATGATGTATATACATACATATGTATATATATGTGTGCGTATCACATTTTTTCAACGATTTTATATTTACTGCCTTATAATTAGGATTTTGTGACCAAAGAGAAAAGAGAATGTTTCCTATTTGTTCTTAGTCCCCTTGCGTCTTTTTATGGTCATCGGAGTTTTCATTTTATTTGCATATTTGTTTTCTGTGCTCTCAAACTTACTCTTTCATCGTCCCGTTTCGCATGTCGGTTTCGTAAAGCATTTCTTTATTGTTGGTCCGCCTGTTGCACGTAACTAACAATGAAAAACGAAAACGTTCCTGTTATATTCTGTCGCATCCTGAAGTACAGAAGTAGTGTCTACGGAAACAGTATCTCTCGTGACGCTCTACAACAGACACGCGAAATGGGAAAAAAGTAATAGAAAGAACTCGCTTGAAATAATCCCAAGTATCTGATATATATAAAGAATAATAAAGCAAAAGATTTCCAGCATATTTGAGACTTAAGAAAAACTATAAAACGTCCCAAATAGGCTACAAGAAAAACTATAAAACGTTTCAAATAAAACGTCCCAAATAAATGGTTAAAACAAAAAAACTATAAAACGCCCAAAATAGGCTACAAGAAAAACTATAAAACGTTTTAAAAAGGCTACAAAAAAAAAACTATAAAACGTCCCAAATAAGCTATAAAAAAAAAAAAAACTATAAAACGTCCCAAATAGGCTACAAGAAAAACTATATAAAGTCCCAAATAGGCTGCATTCTTTCTCATTCTGATATGTTTGTACCGCACGTGCAAAAATCATATTGTGTCTCGTTTTACACTTTATGTTTTACATGTAAACAAAAAGAAAAACCGCATCAAATCTTCTATCCATGCAGTATATGCACAAACACAAACAAAAATGTCTCATCGTACACGTAATAGAAAACTAGAAAAAAACTCCCCAGCATTGCTCCTGTTATTCTGACATACACAGAACAGTTCATTTTCACCCTACACTTTCGCGTTGAAATAAATAGTTGCATATTCTGCAAGCATTATCGCTCGTCTAAATGCAGCGCTTTTCGCCCTCGACTAACTGCGCGTGAAGTGAAACCACTTCAGAGGGACGAAAACATTTCCCGGATCATTTGGCTTCTGTAGCGTTATCGATTGAATCTGATTGTTGGGAGTTTCACAACGGTTTATTACATATGACAGCGTTATTGCGTAGAGTCCCGTATCATTATGGAGAAAAGAGTTTTGTAACGGGAGGCAACGTCTCATCCCCAAAAAACACTTTTATTTGCCTGCCATCGTTTTATTATGTAGTAAAACGTTATTGCACAGAAGAACGCTTTATTGCAAAAGGCAGTATTTATTCGCAGAACAAAGTTGTATTGCGCGCGAAAGTGTTTTGGCATAAAACAACGTTTTATTGCTTAAAACGTTGTTACGTAGAAAACGATGTTATTGAGAAAGACAACGTTAAATTGCAGAATAGATCCTTATACGCTGCTGATGACTCTGGAAACACTAAAGAAGGCAAAGAATCAACATCCTTTGAAGAGGAAGGTTGATATGACTGAACCTCAAGTTGATGATCTCCAAACAGTTTCTGATGGATTGTGACTAATTATTATTGTTATTGTTGAGAATGAAAATTCGTATGAGGCCAGTTGAAAGGAATTTCGAAGCAACCTTCCACAAAATAGAATACCTCCTCAGAAAAAAAAAACACACACACACACACAAACAAACTGGGCAGGCAAAGATACATAACCTTTTCAGGGAGGCAATGAAACAAGACAAATATAATTAACGGAAGAAGCTCAGAGCATGCCGTAGGAACGAACAAGGTACCATCTTGCTAGTCTTGCTGTCTTTGTATAAAATCAGTTATATATCTTATAGGCAGTATTACATTTTCAGAAAATCGTGGAGCGCACGAGGGAGATCATTCTGTTTCAGGAGCGTGAAAATAACATTTAGGTGCGATCCGATCATCGTTTTGTAATGATTCTAAACTCCCATGCCTTAACAACTCTAGTTTCATGCTGAGGACGCTGTGTTCTTATATATATACATTATATATATATATATATATATATATATATATATATATATATATAATATACATATATGTATATATATGTATATATATATATCTGACTAAAATATTTTCTGTTAAAACAAAATTCATACACATATATATATATATATATATATATATATATATATATATATATATATATATATATATATATATATATATATATATATATATATATGTGCATATATATATATATATATTCCTGGAAAATCTGTGGAGAGTCTGTATATGTATATATAGATAAATGCTTACAAATAAACACACACAACTGTATATATATATATATATATTCATATGTGCATACACAAGTATGGGTGATTCTGGAAAATCTCACCGAGAACTGACCTTAATTGAGTCAAATGCTTAGTGACGGGTCAACTGTGGTGAGTAGCTAAGTTAGAGAAGTGCAAGCGAGGGACTAGAAACGTTCACCGAAAACGACCTAATCAGAATCCCGAGACTAACCTCCTATGTAGTCACCCCTCCTCTGGGGAAATATATATATATAAAAGTATATATGTACTGTGTATGTGTACATGTGTGTGTGTGTATATATATATATATATATATATATATATATATATATATATATATATATATATATATATATATATATAATGGATGTATGTGTGTGTATGTTCTAGCATAACTCTGCAATGCGTTGAGCAGTTTCAACCAAACTTGGTATACATGGCTTACTATCTAGAAAAGAAAATACTGTGGGGGTAAGACATCACTAGCACCAAAGGGCACCAAAGGGGGTTGGGGGTGGGAAGGGCTTCCCTGAAATGACAGATATTATAGTAGCGTCGATGAACCTTTAACGCTAATGGTTATTTTAATGAATAATCTTGAACTTGTCTTAAGAGGTTCTTTAATTTTAGTACGTGTGCGTAATTGTTGATAATAATGAAAAGAAACACGTAGAAAACGTCAAACCTTGTCTTGCCAATTTTTGGGAGAAATTTTTCCACTTCCTTGATATTTCGCATGTTGACATGTAAATGTGTAAAAAGTAAAATCTTATCCCATTTTTTAAGGGATGATTTTCCCAGCTGACATCTCATGGACTGACATACGCTGGAGATGTCTGAAGCATGAAATGCTATCCAAATATTATTTAGAGGATATTAGTTTGCCCAGCTGATATCTCAAGTGTTAAGAATATATACATTGTTTAATGTTGACGTTTAATTTTCTAGGGGAACTGGAAATGATTCTGCATGCATCATGTATTTACGAAGGTTGATAAACGTCAGTTTGTTTACAGAAATATTTCGATATATTTTTTTGCTATCTCTGTCAGTCAGTCTGCCAGTCTGTTCTCCAAAATTCTGGCAGCCTGTTCTCCAAAATTTCTCCAAAATTCTTAGTGAGACTGATTTCCTTTGTTTATTTTATGAATTTTCGGGTAATGGCAAACCTTATAAGTGAAAATGAAACCTATTGGAAAGCAGATAGGTATTTCTCACACATCAGCTTATCTTTTAAGTAAAAAATAGATTCATTATCAGATGATAACGAATTGAACTGCTTTAGCTTATTATGAATATCTTCATGAAGGGCCAGTAAGTAACACTCATTATTATTATTATTATTATTATTATTATTATTATTATTATTATTATTATTATTATTATTGTGTATATCAGGTCCACAACAATATTCAATGGTGAATTTTTGTTGATTTTATAAAAAAAAAAGCTACAAAAGCTTTCGAATCCTGTCCTGGCTTCGAAAGTTTTGGTAACTTTTTTTTTTTTAATAAAATCAACAAGAATTCACCATTGAATATTACTGTGGACCTGTTATACAGCATATCCCGTTCTCGATCTAGAGGAGAAAGACCTAATTATTATTATTATTATTATTATTAATTTTAGCAACACCACCGTATGTGTAGGGTTGTTGGCAAACCTTGTGAAAACGAGATGAAATTTACAACCTTCATTTTAATTGTTTTTATTACTTACCACAACTGTATATGGCACTGTTCACATAGCGTGTAAAACGAGAAAATAATAACCCTAATTATCAACAGTTGCAGAGCCTCGCTTACGTAGCAACCTACAAATGGGCTGAGACAAAGGACCTTTCCGGGGATTTATGGATTTATCTCTTCTGGGGAGAGGCCGGAGATCTGTTTCCATTACCGGGACAGGAAAGGATAAAGACTTACTGGATTTGATCCCAGAAGATCCAAAGGGCATATATATACAGGGCCAGGAGCATCGTGTTTAGACCTTTGTTAGTATCCACAGTTTTGCTTATTTATTCAGTTGTGTTTTATATATATATATATATATATATATATATATATATATATATATATATATATATATAATGTATATATGTATATATATATACACACAAATATATTTATATAAATTTATAATTGATTTGGGTAATCATTTATATTTATATATATAAAATATATATATATATTATTTACTTTCGTTTTACGATATGTGAACAATGCCATATACAATTGAATAAAAACAGTTAAAATGACAAATTTCACTCGTATCTTTGTAAATAACCCTATAATTTGGTATAATAATAATCATAAACTGTTTTTTAATATATTTATAAAATGAGCAATAATTGATTTAGGTAATCTTTCATTTATATATTAAAAGTTTTGATTCTGAACCAATTGAACACACGTATCTGATACAATATAGACTAAACTGTTTTTAACTTTAAAAGAAAACTATCTTCCGTTTATTCCAATTTCTTTTTTCTGTAAAAGAAAACTGTCCGTCCGCACTATTCTGTCCGCACTTTGTCTGTCCGCCCTCCGATCTTAAAAACTACTAAGACTATCAAAACTACTAAGGCTAGAGGGCTGCAAATTGGTATGTTGATCATCCACCCTCCAGCTATCAAACATACCAAATTGCAGCCTTCTAAGCCTCAGTAGTTTTTTTATTTTATCTAAGGTTAAAGTTAGCCATAGTTATGCTTTTGGCAACGATATAGGATAGTCCACCACCGGGCCATGGTTAAAGTTTCACGGGCCGCGGCTTAAGATACCGAGACAACCGAAAGATAGATCTATTTATGGTGGCCTTGATTATACGCTGCAGCGGCTGTATAGAAAACTCGACTGCGCCGAAGAAACTTCGGCGCATAGTTTACTTATTTATTGTAGGTGCTGAACAAACATACCTGAGCTAATATGAGGTCGTGACCCCGCACTAGGTCTTGCCTTGGCAGCTTTTAATGAAGGCATGAGTGTTGGCGCAGTAATTACGAAAACAACTCTGTTCAAATGAGAGAAATTGCCCTCCGAGATTTCAGACCCGGAAAACGGTCAAAATTGCAGCAAGAATTTTACCTGCGAATCAAACATTTCGGAAAGGAATAAAATCCATTGAAGAGATAATTATATAATTCATAAGTCATAAGAGAAAAAAAGAAAGATACTTGACAAATATCTTGGTTGAAGGAATAACGGAAGGGACTTGAGAACAGGCCTTGTGACAATCATTAAGGAGGACGGGGGAAGTTGAATGGGTCGACCAGGCGACGAATGGCTTTGGAATTGAGATGTTGGAATAGATGGGAGGGAGGGTAAATTGGATGGTTTTCGATCCGCATACATTACAGGGAGAGGCGTTAGTTAAGGGACTGTATTCGTCGCGAAAGCAGAGAGAGAGAGAGAGAGAGAGAGAGAGAGAGGGAGGAAAGGATGGAGATACCTGATAAAATTAGGGGAATGAAAGTTTGAAATAGAGGACGTTTGTCTCTCTAAGGAAAGATGAATGGTTATTTTGCGCTGTATCACATGCAAGAAGTTAAAACTATACACAGCATTGAGGGAGTTTTTGTCTGAGAGAGAGAGAGAGAGAGAGAGAGAGAGAGAGAGAGAGAGAGAGAGAGAGAGAGGAGATAAATTAAGATAATGAAAGAGAGAGAAAAGTGAAGAAAGTTTGAAAGAGAGAGAGAGAGAGAGAGAGAGAGAGAGAGAGAGAGAGAGAGAGTAGTATTAAGATCATAGAAGGGAGAGACAAATGGAGAATGAAAGTTTGTGTCTGTGTGTGTTATAGAGAGAGAGAGAGAGAGAGAGAGAGAGAGAGAGAGAGAGAGAGAGAGAGAGATCACAAAAAGGAGAGACAAATGAAGAATGAAAGTTTGTGTATGTGTTAGAGAGAGAGAGAGAGAGAGAGAGAGAGAGAGAGAGAGAGAGAGAGAGAGAGAGCAAAGGAAAGTAAAAAAACAAAGTTTGGAACGAACTGACAGTAATCAATTATTTGCGCTCACGAATCATTCTTTGGCTATTCAAACTTATCCGTTTAGTTTGTTGCATATTTAAACACCTTGAGAATAAGTAATTTTTAGTGAATCACTCAAAAATCGGGAAAAAATTCTCTTTTCACATCGTAAAAGTACTCTTTTTCTCGTGTTGTTATAATTAAACTCTTCAAGTGCTGCCATTGCATCTTTCAATATTATTGGCAACATTATATATAAATTGCAATTAACATTAATGGTCTACCAAGTTCAGAAATTATTTCAAAGTTCCTGTCATCCAAGTTGTTTCCAGCCTAAACCGTTCATATACTTTATTGTAAGAGATTGTATGAAACACTTAGCATTCAGTTGAATATAGTGCTGGATATTCTGTCACCTTCCATGCAGATAGATATGCGTTGCATTTTGTCAGCAAGAAATAGTGCTGATATCATCTTTTTTCTCAAAGGAATAAAACCCCAAAATGTCCTTTAACCCAGAAAAAGGATTCTTACGATTATTGAAACCCAGATTCACCTTCAGTGTCAAGAAACTGATTTGGAAGACGTGTTTCGTTGTGTGCAAATTGAGGATGATTTCCAATTAAATTTCTTGGGATAACCTTGAGTGGACACATACATTGTCCATCTGTATTTATCAACCTGTAGTGAAATATGTACCAGAATATTATTTATGAAAAGGTCATAATTTTGAAAACAGTAACACCAATTTTTTTTCAGGATTTTTACTAGCGTATGAAAAGTTCTTTTCATAATGTTACGGCAATGTAACACCGACTAAGTAGGTCAGTTCCATATGATCTTTGATTGATAGCAACACTTCTAGATTGATTAGTTCACTAAATGATTTTAAAAATCCAGGATTGATTGGGTCATTGAGCAGTTTTACCTTATTCCTTAATCTAAGACTGACTGGATCGCTGAACTCTTGTAACCTTTTAATACAAGATTGACTAGGTCGGTCCGCTTTTGTTACTTGATTCCTTAATCTGAGAGTGACTGGATTAGCAAGTGGATGTTATCGTCTTTCTTAATCCAAGATTGTCTGGGTCTGTGAGCGCTTTTTAACTCATTTCTAAACCCAAGATTTACAGGGTCAGCTAGGGATGGCTAATTATTTTCCTGATCCAAGACTGACTGAGTCACTTGTTTGCTTCTGAATCCAAGACTGACTGCGTCATTGAGGCCTTGTTATCTTTTTTCTTAATTCAAGACTGACTGGGTCATTGAGGGCTTGTTATCTTTTTTCTTAATCCAAGACTGACCGGGTCATTGAAGGCTTGTTTATATTGTCATATTTCTTAATCCAAGGTTGACTGGGTCATTGAGGGCTTGTTATCTTATTTCTTAATAATCCAAGGTTGATGGGTCATTGAGGGCTTATCTTATTTCTTAATCCAAGATTGACTGGGTCATTGAGGGCTTGTTATCTTATTTCTTAATCCAAGATTGACTGGATCATTGAGGACTTGTTATCTTTTTTCTTAATCCAAGATTGACCTGGGCCAGTGAAAGACTGCTACCAAATTCCTTATTCAGATATCGATTGGGTTGACCTGGGGCACTGAGAGCATGTTACCATATTCCTTAATCCAAGATCGATTAAGCGCTTCCTAGCCTATTGCTTAATCCAAAATTAAGAGGATCAGCAAGGGTCTGTTTCTTTATTTCTTAATCCGTGATGGACTAGGTCGTTGAGGGCTTATTACTTGATTTTACTTTCCAAGAATTTCTCTTCATTAAGTTCTTGTTACTGTATTTCTCAGTCCATGATTGTTTGGGACAGCTGAGTGCTTGTTACAGTCTTAATTTATGCAAGATTGATTTTTGTTAGTAAGAGTGAGGGCTTGTTTAGGTTATTTCTTCAACCAATTTAACATGGTACCGTATTTCTTAATCAAAGATTGATTTGGTACCGTATTCCTTATCAAAGATTAACCAGTTGAGTGGGTGCATGTTACATTATTCTTTTATCCGAGATTGATTGGGTCAGTGAGAGTCTGTCACCTTGTTCCTTAATCCAAGATTGACTGGTTCAAGGAGTTTTTTTTTTTACCCTATTCTTAAATCCAAGATTATTTGATTGATCGCGTGTTATATTACCCCTTAGTCCAAGATTGACTGGGTCAGTGAGAATCTGTTACCTTTTTACTTAATCAGAGACTGACGCGATCAGTCAAATAATCTTGGATTGAAGAATAAGGTCAATCTTGGATTAAGGAACAAGGTAACAGACTCTCACTGACCCAGTCAATCTTGGATTGAAAGATTAATATTACATGCACCCACTCAACTAATTAATCTTTGATAAGGAATAAGGTAGTGAGGGTGTTACCTCATTCCTTGAAGTGTTCTAAGGTGTCTCAGTTTTTACCATATCTGTGTCTCTGACCATATCTTTTTATATAATGGGAAGGATCTTGGTAAAGTTAATGAGAAGAATAGAAGATAAAAAGAAAGTTGCCATTTTAATTCCAGTGATAAAAATGCAAATTGAAGTTTAGATGATCATTTATCTTAATAAAATATATTTATACATATGAAGATAAATAGGTCATCCCCTATTTTGGGGGAAACGCCTTACTGTATGAAGACATTGTATGAAACGCCGTGTGATCCATATACTTTATATACTTTAGAACGCTGTGTATCTATCACAAACCCTTGAAGAAATATAATATATATATATATATATATATATATATATATATATATATATATATATATATATATATATATATATATATATATATATATATAGTAATTTAATGTTGTTATATATCACATGTACGATGCAGTTGCGAAATTACCCGATCATTGACGCAATAACGAGCGCTACAGGTATCCTCGTATCAAAATAGCAGTTAGGGAATTTACATGTTAGGGAGCCTTAATAGATCAAAGGGAGGTCGATGCTGCCTTTGAGTGTCATAACTCATTATCAATCGTGATAATTCATCCACGTTGACTGGTCCACTTTCAAAAGCTGTTTACTTATTGAGGGTGACTCACTGTAATTTACATCTCATAAATGCCTAACTAGTTATGTCTCCTATGTAGGTTTATATGTAATAGTATATTCTCTGTCTGTCTTGCAATAAACAGACCTCACTCCAACGCCTGATCTAGTGTATGTAATGTAAAAAAAAATGAAGAATCATAAAAATAGAAGATGAAATCAGGTTGAGAACTTACTTTCATCACTTAAGTTGAGAACTGTACAACAGGCATTAGTAATTATGGCTGGAAGAGATAGCAACACAAGAGAAAGGATACATTCATTCCTTCTTTCATTTATTGATCTTATTCTTGTTATTGCTTGTTACTCCCTTTTTCGAACTTCATTTAAAGGTAGAATGATAAGAAAATGCACCCATTCTTTTGATGGAATTTAAATCGAAGTTTTGAATGGGTACAGAGGAAAATGGATTTTATGCACATGTAATACATACGAAGGTGCATATTATATATAAAACTGAAGGAATTTTTAAAGTTAATAATATTTCAGGGGAAGCAACTTGATTATATGTATGGTCAGGAATTACTAGCAGTTCTAGTATGGCGCATACATCTTGTTGAAATTAGGATGCTTTATTAATCTATTGTCCTTGCAGAAATCGATGCTTTCGTGAGAATGTGGTGTAGGACGATAATAATGTCGTCAGCAACATGAAATTCTAATGACATGACCCACTGAGGTGCAAACCGTTACCGCCAGTCTTGTCATCAAAGAAGTATCAAAACTGTTTTGTGTATGATTTCTCCAAGCGATTTGAATGGAACAAAATAGAATGCTTTTCTTGATCCCGTTCAAGGCAGCCGCTTTGTTAACACTGCATACAAGAGGAAGGAAGGGGCTGTTATGTCAGTGTCGGCCACTCTAGGTACAGGATCCCGTATCAGTGTAAAAGACCAACTCATACGCAGGATACCCAGAGTACACACTCATACACAGGATACCCAGAGTACACTGATTTATTGTTGTTGTCTCAGATTGAGCCAGTCTTGTGCTGGCGTGGGCTCCTCCTTCAAAAGCAGCTCGTGTAGTTGAGATCTGAACCGCTTATGACAGCGTGCGGACGCAGGTTTACTTACAATAAAAATATTAATCTTAATCGTTATCTTTGAAAAAATCGTTAATTTTTTCTTGTTCACTGAAGAGAAAAACATTTTCATTAATCGTTTACTCCTAATTCTCGAGAAGCAGGAGAAATCGAGTGAATGTTATAGGTACATATTATATATCACTGATGGCCAGAGTAACACGTTCTCTCAGCAAGTCTTGAGTCACTTTCAAATTAATCCTGCATGCACGTAGCACTCTCCTTCCATAAAGTCTGTGAACCATTCATCTTCATAATTACGACCTCTCTTCCGTTTATAAATCACCTTCGTGTTTCTGGCAAATTACCCTGAAGCCTCCTGAAAAAAGTTCCATCACTGAGAGTTTTCCCGATCATAACATCAAAGTTATTACATCGGAAAAGTTTGGGGACGAGCGAGTTTATTTTTGTCTCATCATAAAGATTCTAATGATGGATTTCCATTTCGTTGACGGAAATCGATGACACGAATATCAGTTGATGTATGAATTGTAAAAGCATTTTTTTTAATGTTTTTTTTCTTGGTAATTTCTTTGCCAGTAATTTGACATTTGCTTCTTGTATGTTTTAATAAGAAATATTTACACTATACTCTGTTACGCCTTTTTGCTTCTCTCCCACTATTAAGTGAATTGCCGCAGCAGTTAGGCTTCCACATCCTTAGCAGATTAAGAAAAAAAATGTGGCAAAACATTTTCCAGTAGGGCTAACTTCAACTCGTGATAAGTATACTTTATATTAGTTTTAGAGACGTTTTTAACGCAGTGTAATAAATTACACCTCATTTTCTTTACAATGACGTAAAATTCATCAACGTAGCATTAAGTATAAAAAGTCAGGACATTGGCCTAGGCCTATACCAAATTGTTTGTATCACATGGGAATATTGCTTTAAATTTTTATTATATGATTTGGACTCATAACGACTTACAAATTACGCTGAAAGGTCACAAACTGTCATGAAATCGTTGCCTACCCGTCCACACATGCAATCATCTGTCGGTCGGTCGGGGGAACTTTAGGTAATACCATCAGTTGAACCGTTCTGGTGAATGGACTGACTACACGAAAGCTTTAGCGTCAGTTTCGATGAACTGGAAGAAGAATTGACTGGTAAACCTGATAGTGAATACCCGGCCTAAGGTGCTGAATTCTGTGATAGGGAATGGGTGTGTTGAGAGAGAGAGAGAGAGAGAGAGAGAGTTTATCGGTCGTCATTCAGAGTTCTGTCGGGCAACGCCGGGTTGGTCAGCTAGTATATATATATGTGTATGTATGTATGTATGTATATATATATATATATATATATATATATATATATATATATATATATATATATATATATATATATATATATATATATATAATGTTCTTATAATATCCTTTACCAAAAGTTCTTATCGCCAGGGAAATGCAGGTCAAGTTTTGTAATGCTCTTAACCAGGCGAACCTTATCAGTGCATTTACATTTGTTCATTTCCAGTTTTCGTCAAGGGAGCTGTTATTCAACCCAGAATTCTCAACTGTTTCAGCAACAATAGCACAGCAAGGGGCCAAATTCCGAATTCCTCCACCAAATACTATTTATTCACCCTTGCCTTAATTTTCATCCTCGTCTCCTTGTGCTTTGTATATAGCGGGTATTTGGAAATTCGACTCCACCGCAGTAGTTTTTCTAGTTTATGTGGATTTCGTACTGCTTTTTACGTGGCGATGGACTCGAAAGGATAATTAAGTAAATTGCAAATGATGTTTATAAAGAATTTTGTGAAATGTATCTGCCACTTGAGTCTTCTTCCCAAAATAATTAAAGAGATTTTATTTTGTGCGCGATCGGACGTGAAGTGGATGAAAATTATAATGCTCCACTCTTGAACGAGAAAAAAATAATTGTTTAGAAATTTCGCAGATTAACTGAGTCAGTATCACCGATTGGGTAAATTAATTTAGCGTCTTTTTAGAATTAAATACATAATAAATTTTAATGCGATTTACTAAAATGCATAAAAACACGTTGTAAAAAGTTAATCGTGGAGCAAATCTGCGTCCCTGTCTTTCTCTGAAGTGTTTTTAAAGATGGTAGATGGTTATCTTAATAAAGCTGCTCATCTATATCGCTTTTCTTTTAAATTCCTCTTATTTGTCTTCCATTCTTTACACTGCCTCCCTTCTCTCTCTCTCTCTCTCTCTCTCTCTCTCTCTCTCTCTCTCTCTCTCTCTCTCTCTCTCTCTTTTATCAGCGCCTTTCTTCAAGTTACTTCCTGACACCCCCGGATATCTTTCTCTGTAACATTGCCAAATAGGAACATTATAATTCTCTTGAACGACATAAGAACTTGGCAGTCGACTGTGGGGAAAAAAAGACATAAAAATTTGCATATCAGCAAAAGAAAGGGCAAAAAAAGGAGAATGAATAAAGGATGAACTATCGGCACAGTCTTTAAATCGGAGTATTCTTTTAAGAACTTCTTTTATTTACGGCGATAGGAAAGAAGGCTGTAGATGGTGCTCGTCAGCGTCGACGACTGTGGGTCTTTCTGCGTCTGTTCGAATAAATGAATTAATTCATTTAATTCATTGCTGAATTCAGAGTAAATCCAAAAATTGACTTGTAAGATCCTTGGGTGACAACAGATTCTGTTAGAATGGAATGTTTCAAAATATTTTAGGTTTACAGAAAATGTTTGCTATTAATGTACAATTAAAAAAAAATTATTCGTAGGCTTAATGAACGTTTTTTATACTAGAAAAAAAGTAAACGACAAAACGCATTTTTAAAGGAAAATGATGGTTTATGTATTCTAATAATTTTTTTTTTTTAGGTTAAAAAACATTTTGTCGCGTCTAAGAATTTTTGGCTGTAGGAAACAAACAAAGATAATTCCTTACTGGTAAACGTAAATGCAAGTAGATTCTGCATTTCAGAAGACCAAGAGACGATGGAAAAATGATGCGGTTATATGGATATTAGGATTCTATATTTTTTCTTAGTATTTTCTTTTAAATATGTTTGTTAGTTAAGTGGTTTTAACTTCCTTAGGATTATACAGTTACATTTAATGAAGTGAGTATTTCATTTTGGGTCAAGTATTTTTTCAATGAAGACTAGTGAGTTTATTTCATTTGGTTCAAGTATTTTCATTTATGTATTGCACATATATGTATACACATGTATATACATAATTTATATATATATATATATGTATATATATATATATATATATATATATATATATATATATATATATATATATATATATATATATATATATATATATATATATATATATATATATATAATATATATATATATATATATATATATATATATATATATATATATATATATATATATATATATATATATGAATGTGTGTATGTATAAAGTTTCAGTATGGCGCCATATCCCTTAACAGGGGTTGGCACTAATGGATAAAGCACGGCGGTTGCCTTCACATTCATACTTCGAGTTCTGAATCGTGGGTGAAACTTTCATACAGAAAACTTCCACGATAGTTAATTCACAGACCTGCATGTAAAGCTCATTGGCAGTACATCGAACCTCCTGGACATACACACACACCCCAACATCACCACCACTACCATCTTGAAGGGACTCTCGCTCTCCATGAAAATTATGCCCTTTCCTTTCATTCACCCTTCACTTCATCTGCTCAGCTCTTGTAGGTTTTCCAGAAAAGCAGAGTTAGGCAGAGGGATTCAGAACTCTGATTAATGACCAAAGTTCAGTAATTGTCACAAGAGATATAAGTCGAGCAAAGTTTTTTGTTGCTATGATTGCAAGTGAGTATGTGCGCAAAAGCTTCATCATTTTATATATATATATATATATATATATATATATATATATATATATATATATATATATATATATATATATATATATATATATATATATATTAGTGTGTACAAAGGCCAGTCAGTGTAAAACAACAACATTTTTCTTTGTCTCATGACACAAGGTGTGGCTATTTAGGCAAACATGTCAAGCTTCGTCCTTCATTTATATCCGCTTTTGTTTTCCAACAGTCGAAGAGCGTTTATCAAAAATGAAAAATCCTGGTTTTTACTCCCTGCTATTTGATGCCGTAGGGCTGTTCTTTTCTTTCAGCATTACTTTTTCAGTAAGTCGTTGCGTCATTGATAGAATTACAATAGGTTTATCACCCTTCTCTGATCCGTTTTCGCTTTCTTCCTCTCCCTGTTTGTGCAAGGTTTTGGTTTCCCCTTGCAGTATTTTTTATCCATAGCTGTCGTATCTTCTTGATTCCCTAACCTACTTCTGTAAAAAAATAAAAAAAGCTCAAGAGAATTCCCTTTTTCATTTGGCCCTTTCTTATTTTCTTTCCCTCTACTTCGAGTTTTTCTTTTCTCTCAGTATTTGATTCTCTATATATCCATTATTTCTCCTTGTGTTCTCCGACAGCCAGCCAATTTTATATAAGAAAAATGTCAGTTAAGATTTGACACTCTCATGTATCCTGTTTTTGATTCGCTTTTCCTCCCAGTTTCCTCTAGAAGCCTCCCCAAAACCAAAAGAAAATGATGCCTCTTCCGACTGCCTCCCGAGTTCACTGGGGGTGATTCCATTCGAACCAGCAGACCTTTGATGGTCGTTAGAATGAGCAAGAATGGAAGGACACTAACCAATGGAAAAAGATGAAAACTAATAACAGAAATCGATACCTCTCGATAGATCGTTTAACCTGCTCAAACTTTTCTTCGATGTGAACGATGACATTTCACTGAATATAAATTTCCCACGCTACTTAAAAGCCCACAGCGGCTTTTTAGTCTTCCGTAAAAGAAAACTATTGAGATGGCTATTTGTCTGTCCGTCCGCACTTTTTCTTTCCGCCCTCAAATCTTAAAAACTGCCGAGGCTAGAGGGCTGCAAACTGGTATGTTGATCATCCACCCTCAAATCGTCAAACATACCAAATTGCAGTCCTCTAGCCCCAGTAATTTTCATTTTATTTAAGGTTAAAGCTATCCATGGTCGTGCCCCTGGCACCGCTATAGGTGCCAACAACACAGGCCACCACCGGGGCGTGGCAGAGAGTTTCATACAGCATTATACGCTGTACAGAAAACTTGAAAAATTAAACACGAAATTAAAGCACGTTTAATGAAGGAACACACGTCAAAATAACAGATCATGAAGGATTGCACAGTGAAGCAGCGAATATTGAGGAAAAGTAGAAAAAGCCCAACGGTTCGCTTTCTTTGACCGTTGATGCCTCGTCAAGATTCAAGAGTAGATTGAAACGGTCAGGTGCTTATCCTCTGTCGGATAACTGGCGGACTTCTGAAAGGTTCTTTGCGGCTACATCTTGCTCTTAACGGATTACGAGTTGTGGAGGGAGAGTCGCTGAAACTCGAAAATATGGGGCGAGTCCCGAAATAAAGTGACGTGATTAAGCTGGCAGCAGATGTGTGGAGACCTTTTAGACTTTCTCACTGTATTTGTGTTACCCTATGGTCAACCGACATTCATAAAACTAATTGTGTGTCGTTGAATATAAATAAATAAATGAATAAATAAAACTTGTATGTGCTGTACTCGATTGTTTTTCACTGCCATTCACTATTGCCTCCTCTTTTATAGAAGAACGTAAGCATAATATACATCGTTATATTGGTTGAAAAATCTCTCTCTCTCTCTCTCTCTCTCTCTCTCAATCCAACGTGGCCGCCTCCGGTGCTGTGATACCAACTTACTTTTCGAATAAATGAAGCCATTCTTTTTTCCCTTTGCCCATAAATAAGTTAACCATTACAAACTTAACTAACCCCAGTTACGTACTGAGTTTTTCTGTGATTGGAAATGTCAAACATACAAACGTTATATAAAATTCCACTCAACAAGTTACTGGTATAATTTCAAAGAGGAAACCAGAAGCAGGGATAAAAAACATTTTGCTGTTTGTCAGTGCATGTACTGATTCACTGCATTATGAGACGACCAGAAAAGCTTTCGAGTTCAGTCACAATCTTGATAACTCGCACAAAGTTATTCTGTGGGCAGAAATGGAGCGGCAGTAACGTGGGTCTCTTTATACACTAGTACATACTAATGTTCTCATTCACAGTAAAATATAAATTATGCGAATGTCATCAGAATTTTTTTCTTAGATTGTTGACAACACGTTGAGGTGTGTATAACTTCTCCCATTTTCTCAGCCAAGGGAAAGAGTTTGTGTGTGCGCATACACGCACACTTTAGGGGATGTCGAATGCATTTCTCTGTCTCTTTTGGGTTGTAAATGATATTGTTTTTTCATCTTTTATGCACTGAAAATTATGACAAAACGTAAAAATAAAAATGAGAAAATACAGTAAAAATAAAAATGGGAATAGCATAAAATTAAAATAAAAAAAGGGTAGGAGTGTGTGTGTGTAAGCGTGTGTTATATATAAGGCCTTAACTAACACATTATCAGTTGTTCTCACTCTCACGCTCTCTCTCTTTCTCTCATTTTTGTGTGTGTGTTTTGTTTGATTATTTCATAACAAGTTACAGTACAGTACAGAAATATCCTTCAATATGATGTAGAAAAAGCATAAACTTAAGAAAATTAAAACAAAAAATCTTTAATGAAATCAAATGCCTGCCTACACCCTCCCCACCCATTACACACTGCAATCCCTCTTCCCTCCAAACCCGGGAAAATCACCTTCCAAAACAACCTTTTCTGTGGGTGAATCTTCCTGTAAACATCTTTTCTGCCACTACCCTCCCAGTCTTCCGACTCCCCCCCCCCCCTCAACTTGGAAACTTTTCCTGGCCTCGCACACCGTCCAAATCCAAATCCTTTCTGTCTGTTTATGAGTGTAAGCAGTGTTGCTAACGTTTACTGAGACTGCGCAGCATTGCCACCCGTCACAGAGCGATTTTTTCAAATTTGTCTAAATTTTTAATTATATATACATACAAACACACACGCATATATATATAGAGGACATAGTTGTTGGTAAGCATACAGCATATATCAGGATAGGATGATATAGGGGACTAGGAGTTGTTGGATACTATAAGCAGGCCACAGCATATATCAGGACAGGATGATATATACTATATATATATACTATATATATATAGATATATATATATATATATATATATATATATATATATATATATATATATATATATATATATATATATATATATATATATATATATATATATATATATATACATACACACACACACACATATATATATATATATATATATATATATATATATATATATGTGTATATATATATATATATATAGTGTGTGTGTTTGTGTGCACGCATTTCCTGTACGTGCGTATGTATGAGAATAAAATAGGCTAAAGTGAGGTTGTGGGAAACATGCAACTTCAAAAAAGTAAAAAAGTAAATGAAGGTCAGTGGAGGTTGTCAGACTTAGAAAATATCCCGGATGGAAGGAGCGGTAGTAGCATTATGAGAGGCTGCCAGGTAGTCTAGAAAAAATTTTTTTTTTTTCAAAGGTCGAGAGTATCATAGAAAATTGCCAAGGAAATTCGACTCAACAGATCATTATCTTTCAGCCTCTTCCCGTAAGTTATGTGTATTAAGCCTTTCAAAAAGAGCCAAGAAAAATACGGGCGCGTCTTCTCCATATCCAAGAAGACGAATGATTTCCAGGGGATTGGAGGATCGCCCCGAGTAGGATCAAAGTCAGCCTCTTTCTCTAGAACCTCGAAGAAATGAAGAGAAAGGAGGAAGCTTTCCAGTGATTATCGACTTCCCTCCGAAGTTAATGCTTTTTATTTAGCCCACCTTTTATTTACCCTTTAACGTACATGGTATCTTTTCCGCCATCATCTCCATGTGGTAAATTATTTCATCAGAGGACATTTCTCTGATTTACAATATAAATGTTCCCTTCCATGTTTCTAGTTCCTTCTATTTTATAGAGTTCTTATGCTTGAAACATTACCAAATGTCCGTTTTACAAATTGCTTTGTAATTACTTTCAAGGTAACCTTTATAGAAAATATCCAGTATGAAAACAATTTGACTACTCTGATTCCGGTATGCAAAAGCAATATTAGCAATATTAGGACAAAAAACATCAGAGACGATGTGGGAAGCTCAGTTAAACGAAATAATATTACTGTGTCAAGAGACGCGTATCCTTTTAATGAACATGACTGTATACTGAAAAACAACGGAAGCATATGATAAGGAATAAATAGGTTCGAGTGCACGCATTGAAGAAATATTAGCAGTTGATAATAAAAAAGGAAGGTTATTTCATATTACTCACATATTGAGGCAAAAGCCGCTGGACAAACGCATAAGCATAAGAAAGCAAACCTCACGATTTATAGGTAGAACAGTCTGATTAAATGCATAAAGTCCAAGGTCTCTAGCCACTCTGCGAATCTGCGAATTATTCAACGTTTAACAAAAAACTATTTAACTCCATGAAATACAAAAATCTTCGAAGGCTTTCAGCCACAATGATGATGTCTCTTGTAAGACAGTGAAAACCAAGAAAGCTTCAGTTCTGGAACAATGCAAATCTGGATCTACGTTATAAAAAGAATAAAAATTTCACGAGTCACAGTTGCAGGCATCGACTCCTGCATAAGCCAGAAACTGAGAGGCAGTAGACCAGAGGAGTATTTCCATGTTACAGTAAAGGAAAACAGCATCTGTGGAAGAAGAGGCATAAATTCTGAATTGACGAAAGCCAAATTTTGCTGGAAATTGTTGAAAGAAAAGGCTGGGGAAATCTAGGATCTTGAAAAAGAAATCAAAGAATGAAAATGACACCAAAGCAAGAAAAAAATCATGAAATTTACAAGACCAAAAATACGTGGGAACTACACAGATCGTTGCCTGTACAGAAGGCTGAATTTGAGGATTCGGAAAGTGAATAGATGAAGAATTTTGCATTTACCCTCAAATGTTTCGTAGCTGTTTAGAAACTACCTAGCAGATACGTCAAGGGACAACAATTTTGAATTCACCCTTACATATTTTTTAGCAATTCTAAAGTGTTCCGCTTTTCAGATATATCGAGAGGGCGTGTCAAAATATGGATTGAAATGATGGGGATCAAATCGTAGGGATATACTTTGAAAACAGCAATGTAGTCCTTTGTTACTCGACTGGTATCCTGAGTAAAACAGCAATGTAGTCCTTTGTTACTCGACTGGTATCCTGAGTTACTATAATAATTTATCATATATTACAAGTAATATATGAAATATGGGTGAACCATAAGAATCAGCTGAGATGAAAGTACAAATCATACTCATCATCGCGTTTTTTCTGGTTTTGGAATCGGGCGATTGTGTCGACAGGATCAGCTTTGGACAAAGATCTCACCACATCGTTTTCAGATTTCGTATGCCACCATTTTTAGTTCTTCACGTTAAAAGTATTCTCGATTCATAAACCGAGAAAACCAAAATCCCCTAAGAGTAAGTGATTAAACCAAGGTTTCTCATCCATGTTTCTATTTGTTCTTTATTATTTAAAGAACTTTGTTCTTTCTTTGGTAAAATTGGCTGATGTTCTTTCTATGGTAAAATTGGCTGATGTTCTTTCTTTGGTAAAAGTGACTGATGTTTTTTCTTTGGTAAAATTGGCTGATGTTCTTTCTTCAGTAAAATTGGCTGATGTTCTTTCTTTGGTAAAATTGGCTGATGTTTTTTCTTTGGTAAAATTGGCTGATGTTTTTTCTTTGGTAAAATTGGCTGATGTTATTTCTTTGGTAAAATTGTGTTATTTCTTTGGTAAAATTGGCTCTTTATTTCTTTGGTAAAATTGGCTGATGTTCTTTCTTTGGTAAAATTGGCTGATGTTATTTCTTTGGTAAAATTGGCTGATGTTCTTTCTTTGGTAAAATTGGCTGATGTTCTCTCATTGGTAAAATTGGCTGATGTTCTCTCTTTGGTAAAATTGGCTGATGTTCTTTCTTTGGTAAAATTGGCCGATGTTTTTTCTTTGGTAAAAGTGGCTGATGTTTTTTCTTTGGTAAAATTGGCTGAAAGCCGGCAACAACCCCACTCTGATTAGCTCTCAAGTTCATTAGGTTCGATTAGACGAGAGCCAATTTTCCCCTGATGGTCGTTTAGGTGAACTGGAATTAAAGAAGATGTCGCCATTAGAAAAAATGCCTGAGGTTAGGGATACGAATTAATTGTAATCAAGGGATCGTTTATCGTGTTACACCCCTATTTGTTATTAGTCTAAATTTCTTTCCGTGCTGTGGAAGTTGCGAAGGACATTTACTTTTTTTTTTTTTTTAACTTACTTTCGCAATACATTTTATAAAATGGAAAGTATGTACGAAGATGCACCCCTGGTCATTAAGCAAGTGACACTATACAATTTAGGTGACGTAAATATGTACCTTTGAATCTTTATGTGCCTGGTTATTCCTTAATTGCCGTAGTCCGTTTCTTATAGGATTGAAACGAAAAGATTTATACAAATTAGTTCAATTTCTTTTTATTTAGGTTTTGATCCTGAAACCTGTAATTCATCATTTTGTTGAGGAATAGGAAGGTGCTAATTAGAATTTTGCAGCCAGAACATCAATTTTTTCATTGAGGGGATATTTTGTGACAGCTAAAAAAAAAAAACTATTTGATATAACTTACCATTTAGGAAAGCATCTCTTTATGAAGTCTTGCGGTAATACCTAATTCAACGTCATTCATTCTGTTTGATGCTTTAGACTTCATTCAACGTCAGGAAGAAAATGAAAAGTGCTCTATATATATACACAATATACCAATATATGTATATATATATATATATATATATATATATATATATATATATATATATACTATATATATATATATATATTATTATGTGTGTATGTATATGTATGTATTTGATATGATTGTGGTGAGGCTAAATATGACCCTTTACTTGTGTATTAAGTCTTGATATATTGTCTTTACGCGTATGTATAATAATGTATCGAAATTTAATACAAAGGAAAATATTCTTATTTATCCCTGTCTTCAAAGAACGTGATTGTTCTTTAGCCATTAAATAGTAGAGATACATTGAGAGATAACTCCATTGAAGACTTGGTATGTAAATCTTGTTCTTGTAAATCATCAAGTGCATTTACCATTAAGGCAAACAGCTCATCATCTCATCGTGTAATAGTGGGCTTCTCCCAATCACCCATCATGGCTAACTTTTACAAGAAACGTTAGGAAACTCTCCTTTTACCGAACACTCACAAATGAGAACAGAAGATCGTAAAATGGAAAAAAATACGTAGAAGACATTTTTGGCCGAAATAAATGTGATAATGTGAACAATACTGAAAAGCTGTAGCTGAAATAGACCAACAGAATGACTCTGAAGTTCAACTTGAAAACAGCACAGGCGTTTGTAGACATTGTGGTCAAAAATTAAACCTCGAATTTCCACACACAGCTTTAAAAGGAAAAGCGCTCATATCGGCAACTTGACAAATTGCTGCTCCAACCACAGTGAAAAAAATCAGGGGTCTAATTATTCAGAAGCTAAAATGGACCATATTAAGGATACTTAATCCGCAGCAAAGATTGCAATAACTTTTATGTTGGGTTAAATGTAAATACTTAGCAACAAATTATGTGGAAACGAGAGCGTTCATTTATGTTGAATTCAACAGGTTGGCTGCCGGCAATCGCTGGAATGGAAATTTCACGTGTTGGGAAGCCGCAAAAATATTTTGATCAAGGATATAAAATAAAAATAGGGCCAATGACTGAAGATTCAGTCATTGACAGCATCCCCACTATAAATGTCCCGTAGGGCAAGCACCTCATGCAGTGCATTGTAAACTTAAGGTTCTTTGCAGCATGCCTTCGCCCCCTAGCTGCAACCCCCTTCGTTCCTTTTACTGTACCTCCTTTCATATTCTCTTTCTTCCATCTTACTTTCCACCGCCTTCTCCTGACAGTTGATTCATAGTTCAGCTGCGAGGTTTTCCTCCTGTTACACCTTTCAAACCTTTCACTGTCAATTTCTGTTTCAGCGCTGAATGACCTCACAGGTCCCAGTGCCTGGCCTCTGGCCTAAATTCTGTATTCACTATAAATGGGAAAAGATCCGTCGCTAAGCTAGACTCCATCAACAGAAAGAAGGTAATTAGGAGGCTAAATTACAGAATGTAGTCAAGGGATGTAATTACCGTGATGATAACGTTTTGGCTGGAAGAACTTCCCTAGGAATAGGAACTCCACTACGTGACATGAAAAGGTCAACAGAGGTTAAATGTCACAGATCCACCGCTGCCCGGCATAATAAGGTTCTCCAGATTTCAAAGTAGAACACTTTACATTTAGGATTTCTAAAGACGGGGATTGTGCTTCCAGAGAGACAGGGCTTTTCTTTACCATTGTTTCTGTGTAAAATATGTTACATCTAAAATATGCAGATTATTTACAGTTAGAAACGGACACACAACCGGGTTTCTCGTCGTCCATTCCTGCAAATCTGATGGAAATTCACCTGAAAAGCTGAAGAAGTTTTCAGTTTCTGATGTAAAGAAAAATCCCTTTCTGATTTTGTCAGTTGTTTTAATCAAGAACATTACAGCTTTTATAAGTTCGTAAATCATCTGGTTTGCCTTATGGGGTTAACGAATCAGACATTTTTATTGACATTGATTGACGTAATTAATCATAGAAGTAATTCTACAAAGCTCCCATTTTTGGAACCGCCATCAAAAATTTATTTGAAACGTAGGAAGATATTTTCATTTTTAGATGTGAAGACATCATTGTTTAATTTCGTCGTCTTTAAAGGAAATAACAAATAAATTGGGATTTCCAGAGTCGTCCAGTCTCTCTTAAAGCTATCAGGAGTAGTTTTGCGGAAATTTCAGTTATTTGATTCGTTAGATAAATGAGTTTTTTACGCTCTTAATTGATTTTTTTTTTCAGTTTCCTAATTTCCTCGGTGTTTGCGTCAGAGCATAGCTGAATGGCTCACCAACTTTTCTTGCTCAAGTCTCAAGTTCTGTGAGAGGCTCTTCTTTAACGTGACCTGCGTTCGAAGGACAAATTGTGAAGGGAGCTTATTTGCTGTTGGGCTGTTTAGGACGCTTAGTGAACAGCCTTGAGAAATGCTCTCCCCCTCATCTCACAAGCTTTATTCTCATCTCACAAGCTTCATTCTCTTTTGTGTAAAAGCTTTCACCTTCTGGAGGAGGAGGTTTTCGTAGGCTTTCTTCCTTCGGTCACTCTCTGATTCATTTTGGCAACCCTCAACTTTTTCGAGTTCCTCGTTGGCAGAGTCTGTAGAGTTTCGCCTAGCACTCGCTAGGCCCGAGTTCGAGTCTCCGGCCGGCTAATGAAGAATTAGAGGAATTTATCTCTGGTGATAGAAATTCATTTCTCGGTATAATGTGGTTCCGATTCCACAATAAGCTGTAGGTCCCGTTGCTAGGTAACCAGTTGGTTCTTAGCCACGTAAAATAAGTCTGATCCTTCGGGCCAGCCCTAGGAGAGCTGTTAATCAGCTCAGTGGTCTGGTAAAACTAAGATATACTTAACTTTTTTCTCAACTACTTCGTGTTTCCGCTCATCGAGTATTCATTCTTTTCCGGCCTTTCGAGCTCGATTGTGACTTGTACCAATTAATATTTCTCTGCGTTTATGTGGAGATTCTCTCACATTTGTCCTTCACGTTTCTTCATGTAAATTACAAATTAGTATAATTCTCATTAACTGTTTTTAATGAACTGAGATCGTTTTCCGATAAACAAACAAATAACAGAATATTAAAATCCTTACCCATTTATTACGGACTAATTAGAACTTGCGGTAAAGTGAATTGCAAAACAAAGCCAAGAGAAGTTTCATGCATGCAGGCTCAATTCACGTTTATTAAAGAACCTTAATAATGATGAAAAATAAAGAGGAAAAAATTAAATGCAATAAGAAATATAAAAGTAACAATTTGAAAATTCAACACCAAAGGCCAAACCATCCCATCATTTTGTAAGTATTGAACGAAAAGATATTTATTTATTTATTTATTTATTTATTTATTTATTTATTTATTTATTTATTTATTTATTTATTTATTTATTTATTTATTTATTTATCGGTAAACCAAGGTAATTAGTATCACGTCCTAAAAACTGAAAAATACTGGAGTGCGTACATGGAGGATCATCTCTGGAGACCTAATCTAAATGAATGGAAAAGGTTCCAGGTAGCCCAGCTGAGTTAAATTGGAAAACCAGTTTAGAAAGTAATTGCGTGCATCGCAGAGTGAAGTAATTTCTCTCCCTGTCTCTCTCTCTCTCTCTCTCTCTCTCTCTATCTTTTAATTGAAGTGGTGTTAGTTGTGGAAGTACTTCTGGATTTTTGTTACACCTCCCCCTTCATATTTTCTAGTTTTAGAATCGGCAGTAGGTTGTAAACATGATTGAGATCATTCCTTCCCTTTCATTGGTTTGTTCTTGTGCTAACAGGTTCTCCTTTCTCCCGCTAACAAGTCACAAATGTATTGTTCATAACTGTAACCCTTCAAGAATATTTTTCTTTTTGTCCAAATATTTTTGGTATGGTCTTCATGCTCGCTCAACCAAGATTATGTTTGCTAATTTTTGTTGTCTTTCTTTCTGCTTGTCTGACTTTCCGTGAAATCCAATAAACGGATTTTAAGGAAACTGTGAAACTCTGTCAAAAGTCTGTTATTTAACAGGTTCTGACGTATTTTGTCCCCAAGCAGCTTTTGTTTTTGTAGGTGATGACATTTGATATGCGTTTTAGAAAAATGTCGTGAATGAAAGTGGAAGTTTTTGGTGGCGTAAATAGCCTGTAATGCTCATATTATTCCCATGAACATACTAGGAGCAGAGCTTCTGTTGTCAAGTCATTTTCCATTCGAGTACATTCTCCCTTCTAGAAATATGAAGGCATCTTCAATCTCACATTTGGCGTATCCTTCCTTTTTTATACAGGAGGACGTATTGATTATACTTTCAAAATTGAACAAACTATTAGGCCATAGCATTGTGAGAATTAGTCGAGAGCATCGCGTCTGTGGAAGAGAGGAACTGATCAACAAAGGAACTGCAACATCAGAAAGAACACTGCGCATGATAACGCATACTATTTTCAAAACAGCAAATTGTAGGAGAAGTTTATGGCATACTCTTTTTGCATCATACAACAGCAGCGTAGCTACGACAGTAATTTAATATTCCGTTCTGCAGGAGTAGTCGAGTCATCCTGACTGAATCGTTATAATAGTCTTATCATGCTGCTCTGGTAGTCATATCTTGCTAGAGGGATTGTCAGATCATACTTCTTCAGTAGTTCTTTCATCCTGGTGGAGTAGTTATATTGTCTGAGTAGTTATGCATAATGTTAGAGAAGTCATGTCACCTTTGAGGTAGTTATATCATAAAACTGATTTAGTCACTCTAATGCACGAACTATGAAATCATACTTGCTTGAGTATTCTTATCATTTGTTAGAGTAATTGTAGTGTAGTTGTCATAGCCTACCGCTTGAGTTATATCATGTTAGCTTAGTTAATATCAAACTGGTGGGATAGTCACGTAATCCATTCACCAGGAGTAGTTATTTCACATTGCGATAGTGGGCACACAACTTACCTTTGTTCAGCCTGAATAGAAACGATTGCGGGTTTAGCCTGAGAGGGAAGGATGCACCTAATGTCGTAGAGAAGGAGTCAGACTGATGGCACAGAAACTTTTGTGGCAAGGGCTTCCATGATTCTGCATTCGCTCTGTTAATCAGAAAGATTTCTTACTCGTACTTCAGTGTCGTGGTATGGTATAAGTACTCCGGGCAGTACGCTGTAACGAACTAAACAACTTGATATTTAAACTCCTGAGATGACCACTGAAGCATTATGTAACTACTCTGGCAGTACGATATGACTGGTGTCTCTGTTTTGCAGCTGCAATACGATACAGCCAGTCCACTGTTATATATACCAACATGTTTTATTGGGGAATGATATGACAAACCTTTCAGTTACATTATGATTACTTCTGTAGCATGACATGAACACTTTTTCAGTATGATAGGACAGCTACTGCGGTATGATTTAACAGCTGCCGGAATGTAGTGTAACAGCTCCGGCCGTATGAAATGACTACGCTTGTGGTATGATATGACTCCTTGCAGAATTGCGCTTCTGCAGTTCCGAGTACTTTACGTTATTGCGTTTCCTCTCTGCCATCTTCCGGAAATGATAAAGGGATCATGTATTTAACTGAAGTTCAACACTTTGATAAGAAGGAATTTTAACTGATTCTCCATTTTGCAATATCAGTACTGGTAACATTTCCTTGATAAACTTTTAATACTAGTAATATGATTTCTTGCGATTATTTTTGACAGATTTTTCAGTTTTCTCTTAATCTAGATTCAAATAGGGAAGTTTACAAAAATGATTTCTGGTTGATCTGATGCCATTGAAATGCATTTATTGACAGTCACATCGAAATGGTCCTCAATTATGAGTATAACTTTACCGTTTCATATTTTTCCTGTTGCCTGGCGTGATTGATATTTTTGTCATTACTGTCATTCTTACTATGACTGTTAAGTCTGCGGACACATAAGTGCGTCACTGACTGCTAA
This sequence comes from Macrobrachium rosenbergii, assembly GCF_040412425.1. Taxonomy (NCBI): domain Eukaryota; kingdom Metazoa; phylum Arthropoda; class Malacostraca; order Decapoda; family Palaemonidae; genus Macrobrachium; species Macrobrachium rosenbergii. Next base: position 62,149,635 of record NC_089746.1, on the reverse strand, counting down.
ATGAATAAGTATTCGAATACAGATCATACCGACAAAAAAACACATGTACCCCGTAGGGGGGTACTGCCGTCAGTGCACCTCGTGCGGTGCACTGTAGGCATTACTTGAGGTTCTTTGCAGCGTGCCTTCGGCCCCTAGCTGCAACCCCTTTCGTTCCTTTCACTGTACCTCCTTTCATATTCTCTATCTTCATCTTACTGCCCACCCCCTTTAACAGTTCATTCTTAGTGCGACTGCTTTGAGGTTTTCCTCCTGTTACACCTTTCAAACCTTTTACTGTCAATTTCCGTTTCAGTGCTGAATGACCTCATAGGTCTCAGTGCTTGGCCTTTGGCCTAAATGCTATTTTCAGCTCAAAAACACATGTAGAACGCATAAGTGTTTGTGCATAAGGATAAACACGACTGATTTGTGTCTGGTTTTGGAAGTGCAGTATTAATAGAATTCTATGTATCTGAATCTTCGAAATACCGACGTTACTTGTATTGAATCTGGGTGCCATTCAAAACATGAATTCAAGTAATGCAGGCTTGGTGCTCCATTTTGTTTATCGGGTACGTCATCCAGGCGAGAGACTTGGGTTGAATTTGGGTGTGATGAAGAATCTACTGACTTCGTGATATTTGGGCTAAAGCCTTTGGTCAGAGTGAATGAATATCCCCCCCCCCTCCTCGTTGTTCCCATGTACAGCCGGGTTTTGGGACTTTCTGCCGACCTCTTGTTTTTCTACTTCTATAAAGTTCCAGCCTTTAAATCAGTGTTTCTTAACCTGAGGTGCTAAACTTAATTTAGGGGGTGCTGGAAATACAGCACAAATGAAAAATGAAAACTACCTCCAAATCAAAATATGATAATAATAATAATAATAATAATAATAATAATAATAATAATAATAATAATAATAATAATAATAATAATAATAATAATAATAATAATAATAATAATAATAATAATAATAATAATAATATCCCAGTAACCAGATATGTAGGGGTGCTGGACTGTGAAGCTTTACTACACGGGGTGGTGAGGTCAGAAAAGGTCAAGAAACACTGCTTTAAATCGTAGTTGTATAGCTTCCTTTATGGTTGAGCCTTGCTGTCTTCATTCTTCTTTTTCCTGATTTTTTTTTTCAGCCTAGGCTTGAAAAGGACTCCCGTCTTATTGGTATTTTCATCCAAGAAAAAGTATTCGAAGGTTGAGCACGAAAATGCATTAATATTTATTGCATCACACGAAACGAACATGGCCTTACTTCCTCCACGTTCTTTCGACAGATATCTAAATTATATATTCCCTTCGTAAACATAAACCGAGATTATGATTCCGTAGCTTCCTGAGTGAAACATTTCTTCCTCTTTTTATTTTTCGTATTTAACTTCTCAGCGTTAGTTGCTCCAGGATGGAGTGTGTGAATCTTAATGAAGCAGTTTCTAATTGGACATTTGTATTGATTAAATAGTGTGAGGCATTACAGAAACTTTCTCTATAAAACTGAGTCTGAGCTTGTAAATTACGACCCGTAGGGATTATTTTTAACCCATGTTGCATCTCATGAATACATAATTAGTCCTTACTCTTTCGTACCTTATGACATCAAACCTCTCTCTCTCTCTCTCTCTCTCTCTCTCTCTCTCTCTCTCTCTCTCTCTCTCTGTAAAAGAGTATGATGGTCTGTAAAAAAAGGTAAGGTTTTATATTTTTTTCAAGTGAACGGAAACCAGAGCCTCTTAGTTTTTTATATAAAGCCTTTTTTGTTTTGCTCAAAGTTACGTTTTGTGAGATGCACAGATTCATAGTTTTCGCGCATCGCAGTATCCTTTTTTATGAGTTTCTACCCATATATATATTTATATTTATATATATATATATATATATGTATGTATATATATATATATATATATATATATATATATATATATATATATATATATATATATATATATATATATATATATATATTTATATGGGAGAAATAATCAACACACATTACGTGTGGAACAGAAATAAATGTTTATTTCTGTTCACACGGGATTATGTGTTGATTATTACGATCTCATTCACTCGGTATGGATAATTCGAATGAAATGCTGTCTGTTGGGTCACTGCTGGGTCGGGAAGTTGGGTAAAACTCGTTGGTATGTTTGGCAGTAAGCTAGCCTTAGGTATCGTTGTACTTTTTTCCACTTCTTTTATGACTTATGTTGTTCAGCTAGTTGCGCACTCGTTTTTCAATTGAAAGACTTGTGTTCGATCCCGATATGAGCTAGAAATTTGTGTGTATATATATAGTATATATATATATACATGTATATATATATATATATATATATATATATATATATATATATATATATATATATATATATATATATATATATATATATATATATAATCTGCAACAAGAGGGCTTTAAACCCACGGGATTTCCTTAAGTAATTTGGATGCCTGGTAGTTAGTCAACCCAAGTGGGTCACAGGTTGGATGAGAAAGAACAACTTTGTAAACTAAAATGCAAATATTTTGGGAAATGAAAGAAAAAGTAATTTTGAGCAGAAAATGTTCTGTAAACAAACGAAGCCTTAAACTGCATATGTTTATAGAATATTTTCTGCTCAAAATTACTTTTTCTTTCATTTCCCAAAATATTTGCATAAACTCGTGTTACACCCTATATATATATATATATATATATATATATATATATATATATATATATATATATATATATATATATATATATATATATATGTGTGTGTGTGTGTGTGTGTGTGTGTGTGTGTGTGTGTGTGTGTGTTTGTGTGTGTGGGAGATGTTTCACAGGGAAGAAGTAAGGTGCAAAGATTAATCAAGACGTGTTTTTTTTTGTTAATGGAGCACTAACCTCAGTCACAACCGTATGAATTGTCACCTTAGCATACATAGTGTCAGTCTCTGCTACTGTGTACCAGTCCTCTGGGAGATGCCTTAAAAACTAAAGGAAATCCTCTGGAAGATGTCACTAAAGAAAATCACTTATATCCTGCGTTGGATTATTTCCCTCTAGTACGTACATGTTTTTATATATATCAGTCGTTCCATGTTTTCATGCATGGTCTTAAAGACTAAAGAAGAAATCATTCAGTGTTTATACCCCGTGTTAAATTATTTTCCTTTGTTACATGTTCTTATATATTTCATGTGTATTCAAGTTATTTCAAGCGGGTGTGCACGCGCACACAAACACATACTGTATATATATACACATATTTTATAATAGGACCTCATTAAAATTGCAGAGATATTTATTCAGGAAAAGTTACAAGCTTTCCAGGACTAACAGTCCTCATCGTCCTTCTACGGCTACCAGACGATGAGGACAGTTAGTCCTGGAAAGCTTGTAACTTTTCCCGAATGAATATCTCGGCTAGATACCATCCAGTTTAAATGAGGTTCTATTATTAATTGTATTGCTGCACAGAACAATTGCGTAAGTGGTAAAGTTTAATAAAATATATGTATATATACATACACATGTATATACACACACACATATACACACACATACATACATACATACATACATACATACATACATACATACATACATACATACATACATACTCACTCTAAAACTCTGTAGAGTTACTTATAGATAATCACATTGGAACCCTTAAAAGTATCGGAACTAAGCAACAACCAACATACCTGGGAACTCATCTAAAGTGGATACGAGAAGACAAATATCTTAAAAAAAAAAAAAACTAATTTCACGTACCTTCTCAGTGAATTAGAATTTGGCCAAAAGCATGGCATCTTATTGGAACCGAACGCACCCAATGGCGCCGTGATGAAGGACGCTCTAACGGAGGAGCCGGAAGCTTTCACGATCAGATCTTCGGACATTACGGTAATGACCCTCGCGTCGTAATGGTCCTCGCAGGCAGTTCGTTACTAATGCAGTATGATATGAATTCCCTCACACTTGCAGTGCAGCAGCAGCTCTGCTAATATCTGGAAAAGACGGGAAATGGCCTGTGGGTTGTTTATGCCAGTAAATAGCTTGGTATAACACTGCGTCATTGAATTATCCCGGGCCGTTAGCCTCAGGAGGTAAGGCGCTCATTAAATCCCAAAGTGTTGTGCTGCTATTAACCTTCGAAATGGAAAAAGTTTTTTATCGTTTAGCTGTTATTCATTAATGAAATATATTAATCATCTTCAGAGAAACGTGAGAAAGTACGATTAAAACGTTTAGTAAAAATCAGATTTTTGCATAGGGAACTAAATCACACAATTGTATTGTATTGTCTTATACAGAAATTCGTACTTTTTTCTTTTCTAAGGACAAAAAATAACCAACGAAAACCGGGCCAAATATATGAACTGAGTACTTAGAATAAAAACAAAGAGACGTGTAACCTCAACAGATCAGATGTAATGAATTATTACTAGAATAAAAACGAACAGAAATTCTGAGACCCCAAAGCTTGTGAAGCGAGAGGAAGGTCAAAATTGGCCTCATGTAGCCAGATGCTTATCCAGCGATCCTTCGCTGCTGGAATCCAGCTTTCACAGGATTAGACCTTATACAGGGAAAGTCACTTCAACTTAGAAAAAAGGTAGATTTACTTTTTATTTCCCATTATGGAGGTAGCTGAAGTGATTAGGGCTATAGACGTTTTTTCCCCGAGGTGTTTGGTGCTCTTTCAAGACAGATCAGTTTTTAGCAGATCGAAAAGTTTTGGGTTGGCAGTTGCTTGAAATTAAGCTAGCCTATAGCAGCACGGGCCCTTGTCCTAAGGTGCCCGCCTAGTTATAGAGATAAGGTTTGAAAGGGAGTAGAGGCCTTATGTGAACCTTTTGATTATGGATTATTGTATCATTCACTCATTCATTATCAATCATATCATTGATTTATATATTTCACCTTCATTATGGCGCTGAATAATCCTAATGGGTTCCGTCGCTTGGTCTTCAAGACCTAAATTTCATAATCAATCAATCAACAAAGACAAGTGGTAAGATTTAAGTCCGTGTTGTTGAAGGCCTCGTAATTATTCAGCAAGTTTGAGTCTGCATCTGGACTGGTGTTAAGGATAAATTATAATATTCAAGTGGCAATTTTTTCATTTGATTTACCCGTCATTGTCTGGTCATTCCATACCACTCATCCAGTTAATCTAGGAGACTCGTCACACGTGCATAGATAAAGTTTTACCAAATGAAATAATCCATTAAGGAAAAGACTTTGGAAGTGGGAATGGAAGGTAGAGGTGTGAAATGAAAAAGTAATCCAGTTGAAAAGAGAACAATCGAGAATGTGATGCAAAACCATATTTAAGATTACTGTCCTTGATAGTATTTGTAGTTATGAGAGAAAAAGGAATCTTCGATGTAGCATATGATATTAACTTTATCATGATTTTCAAAAAGAGCAAAAGTAATTATGATTCAAAGACTTTTTTTTTTTGTTTTTCAGAGATTTTTAAATTGTCACCTTTTTTTAAGAAAAATATTCCCATCCGTGTTTAGTAATATAACATATTGATGTAGTTTCTTTTCAATAATTAATTGACTTGAAAATATTTCAACTCTCCAGTTTTATTCATTAAACTACGCTTCAAGTTTTCTTGACGTAAAATCTGTTCCGAAACACTGGCGAGAAGTTTTAAGCAGCTTTTCGTGTTCGGTGGCTATAAATCACCAAATATTTGATCTCATTTTATATTTAGGCTTGATCATGAAAGATTAAGATTTACGGAAGACCACATTTTCCCCTCCAGGATACACAAACAAAGAGGAAAAGAAAAAATAAACCAAACTTTTCCTGTTACGTCATGGGCAGAATCATTACAAAAAAATTGGATTGTTATAAATTGGTGTCATAAACATTTTAAAGTTTAATCTTCAGTCACCGTCATTCATAATTTGGATAGACATTAAATCTTCACAAAAAATAATAGCAACCTCCACCTCTCTCTCTCTCTCTCTCTCTCTCTCTCTCTCTCTCTGTGAAAAACCACCTCCTTGGTCTTTTATCAGCGTTAGGTTCTTTATTGTAAGAAATAATTGCTACCCTAGTAGACTGCCCACGCCTACACACACACACACACACACACACACACACACACACACACATATACATATATATATATATATATATATATATATATATATATATATATATATATATATATATATATATATATATATATATATATATATATATACTAGCTGCTGACCAACTCACTTCTTATCCCTCTCACTCTTTCTTTCTTTCACTCCCTCCCCCCTCTCTCTCTCTCTCTTTCTCTTTCTCTCCCACCTTCCTGTCACTTTCCCCCTTTCTTCTCCCTAACACCCCTCTACTCTCTCTCTCTCTCTCTCTCTCTCTCTCTCTCTCTCCTCTCTCTCTCTCCTCTCCTTCTCTCTCTCTCTCTCTCCTCTCTCTCCCTCCCTCCCTCCCTCCGTAACACCCCATCTACTCTCTCTCTCTCACTTCTTCTCACTCTCTCTCACTCTTTCCCTCTCTGTCTCTTCCATGTGTGTGTATATATATATATATATATATATATATATATATATATATATATATATATATATATATATACATACATACATATGTATACACATATACATAACAGATAACAAGCATTACTGTAATACCATTCACATTAATAGTTTCAGTGTCTTTCCTCGGAGCGAGAGCTTAGAAAGAAATCATGTTGTCAAACGGTCGGCGAATGACATTTAACAAAATTATCGTCCCTAAGTGGTTTTGATTAACGAGATTAAAATACCTTTTGGCGAGAAAGGGTTGATATAAACACGCTTTCTTCGATAAGACTCGCGAGTAACTGGAAATAGAGTTTTACGTGTTCAGAGGCTACAAGTTTTAAAATATTTAAGCTCTCTTAATGGCTTCATTTACTTACTAAATCTAGTCGGCAATCTTGTTCCTTGAAAACATGAGACAACAGCCGTGTTGTGCAACGATCAAGAGCTTAAAATGTTATGAACCTCGCAAAAATGAATCTCAGACATTTTGATATTTCGTTGCTTAATCTGATTACTCCCCATGACTCACTTAGAGAAGCTCAGAAAATTAATCTCTCTCTCTCTCTCTCTCTCTCTCTCTCTCTCTCTCTCTCTCTCTCTCTCTCTCTCTCTCTCTCTCTCTCTCTCTGAATTCAAAGAGATAGAGTAGGCATACTTTTTTATGTGTGGTGTATATATATATATATATATATATATATATATATATATATATATATATATATATATATATATATATATATATATATATATATGTGTGTGTGTGTGTAAATTTCTCACGCCAGTAGATTTTTCATTTGTTTTATATTAATAGATACAGTATATATATATATATATATATATATATATATATATATATATATATATATATATATATATATGTACATTTTTTTATGTTTTACTACTAAAAGATATTTCTCGTGAAGTGATTTGCTCGAAGGTGTTTATGTTCTGGATTTCAGTAATTTTTAGGATGAGGTTGCTACCTTCATGCCTTTCTTGACCGTGGGTGTAACCCACCACTGTCATAATATAATTAACAGGTTGTTCCAAATTCAGTTCTAAATTCTTCATGCTCTCAGTGGATTTTTCAGTGAATATAATCGACCCTTTTTTCTTTGTCATTCAGACGATGCAGTACAACTTTTATCTTTGCGGAAAATGGTTAGATATTAATTAAGAAATAAATATTTAAAAAAAGGGAATCGTGAAGAAATAACTATTCAGGAAGTCCATATGTGTGAGTATTGGTGTCACATTGAAATAGAAATATAAACAAACGAAGAAATGATAAACGATTTATCATGAACCGCTAAGTCTCGTCTTTCGATTGCCACTTGTCTAATATTTCAGAGAGATGAATAATTTAGGAAAATAATTTCAGTTAACTAGCTCATAGAATATTCATGAAAGATACCTTACTCCGGGAGGCCAAGAACCCCATCATATGTTATACTCTGTGGAAATTCTACTATTAGGCCCTAGATATCTCTTCCTGTTTATGCATCATTTACTGATTTATGTACAATACCACGCAAAAAATATGGACATCTACGCTGGAGAGTAACTCAGTATAAAAACGGGAAATTTTGATAAAACTCTTTCAAGAAACATTCCTTCAATCCTTAATTATGTGGTTAACGAAAGCTGCCACACGTTACATCAATAGAATTAGATATGCTTCTTCATAAAGAACTGATGAAAAACTGCATCCACTATTTGAGATACATGGTATGATGTATAATAATTATCCTCCTCATCAACGTACTCTGAGTGTAAACGCCTCCTCATCAGTCCCTGAAACGCTCCAGACCCTGTTACGACTATAGTGTATATGTGCAACAAGTGACGCACAGTCAAGTTAACTAATAATTCATCAAACCTAAAAGGTCATTGATGCGGATAGGTCTCTTCTAGGAAAGAGTAGTTTCCCGCACTCCTTTTACCTTTAAAATTTCAAGCCAGTTATAAGAACAAACAGTCTCTTACATTTCAGTACCTTTCGTCATGGACCTCCTCTTTCCTGCGACTATAGCCGCATTCCAAGTTGTCTTATATTGTCTTGGAAAGCGCTCACGCTGTTTGTTTTGGGCCTTGAGGACCGTTTTAGGGTCGTCTACTGCCAACATTCACGGCCAGTACACTTAACGTTTGATGATTACGTTGGCTCAGCTGGCATTTCGTGGGTTCTTGCGTAGTAGCCAAACCGCATCTTTGTTATCCAAAAGTATCCATTCGTGTTCCTGAATGTAGTATTACTTGTACGACAGAAAATAATTCTTATGTTTTACAGTTTTAAATAAGTAAACAAGAGCGTTATTTATTTGCCAGAGAAATTGTTCTGTGCGTTGTTCTGAAAGTTTTATGTGTTGAAATGTCCAGGCATTTCTCTAACAAGCGACAGTATCTTCATATTCTACGCTAATGAGTAAGAATATTACATTTACGTTGCTTGCAGTGCAGAAATGTTGTGTTCCATCTTTACATTTTAGCAGCGTAAATTTTTCTCTGTTTCTCCAGAGACACACACACAGACACAAGCGCAGTTATACATGCATATTCTTCCTTATTGACAAACATGCATACGACTAGCACACGCTCGTGCTCCGGGGCATGTATGCAGACATAAATGAATATACATGCACATATCCATATATCTCTGCATAAGCTGTATGTGCTCATATCGAATATATAAATTTTCTTTTCGTTGGGCCACAACATTTATTCAAAGTAGTTTTACTTAAAGTACATTACATTACCCTTTTCACATCCTGCAGCAGAAATATCAAATGAACTTGTTCATTTCAGTTCGACACCAGTCAACTCTGCTTTTCTATTGTAATTGTTAACTAACTTTTCACAAAACTTTCAGAATACTTGATAGGGTGATTGATTCCCTTCACACAATGGTAGGACGCATAATAGATAACTCATCAACAAATACTTAATTTGCCTCTTCATGCATTTTTAGTTAAGTCCTTTTTACTCGACCACAGTTTTTTTTTTTCATTAATAGTCATCTTTTATGTTTAAGTAAAAAAACTTTTTATCACAGAATGTCAACCTACGTGCCTTTTAAGAATAGGACTCTTATTTTATGAAGCTATTATATTAACAAAGTTGATCGGCTAAACAATATCAAATTGTAGAGCTCCGAACTTTTCCAAGGCTGCTCATGTAATCGACACAGGTACAATGAACGAAAATGAAGAAAAAATTTGGTGACGGTTTGAAAAGACTAATAAGAATTGTATATGACTTCAATATGAGTATATAAAATTCACAATATATATATATATATATATATATATATATATATATATATATATATATATATATATATATATATATATATATATATATATATATATATATATATATATATATATATATTATATCACACGCTAAAACGCATATCTAATGGCCTCATTATTTCAGGCCCTTTACAGTGAGCTCTTCCGACTCGGAGAAAATAACATGGATTTTACTCCAGTATACATCTCCACATTTATATAGAAATATATATCAGAGCAATTTTCTCCGTCATCTTTTTGTTTGTTTGTTTGTCATATCAGATTCCTTGGATGTCACGTTTTTGTTTGTTTATCATATCAGATTCCCTTGAAGTGCACGGGAGGTAGCTTAGTAAACACTTGTATATGTTTAAGAAAATGTCTGAATTCTCTCTCTCTCTCTCTCTCTCTCTCTCTCTCTCTCTCTCTCTCTCTCTCTCTCTCTCTCTCTCTCTCTCATGAATCGTCATGTAGTATTCTGCTTGTCGAGTATGAAATTATTCATACATTGGTTCGACATTGGTAGTTACGACCTCAGGTTTAAATGTCCAGCATCAATTAATACTGTGGGAAATGCGTGGAAAAATTATAGATTAGATATTCGTCAGTGACGAAAAGAATATACAGTTTTGAAGTAGCCATACATAAACATCACATTTTACAAGTGATTGCGGCAGCAAGTGCCATTACTTGTAATATCGTCGTGATTATTATTCCTATATTAACCGCAGTGGCATTACTGGTTTGACAGTATTTGTACCCAGCCTTTTCTTCATTATTGTTACTATTTACATAATTTTTATGATAATGCAAGTGATGTTGCAACGGACGTTTGTGAATATGCTGTCGCTTGCAATGGGAAATGAGGGAATTATCATACCTACACATTTCCTGTCATCCACAATCATTGGTCGTTGATCGATTCGTTGCATTTGCATAGGATGAGAGGAAGTAAACTCGTGAACAATTATAATTAAGGCTGTGGAAACAGCGAAACAGAATAATTATTCACTTATCCAGATCCTCTGTTTGGTACCCAGATCCATTATCCGCATCCTTGCCGTTGAAGATTCTATAGGTTGGTCTTGACTTCAGTTTTCAAAGAGTTTTACTTTAAAGAACTGAACTTTAAGAAATATCTTCGGGCAGGCACTATGTATATATATATATATATATATATATATATATATATATATATATATATATATATATATATATATATATATATATACACACACATATTTATATAATATATATATATTTTATATAATATATATATATATATATATATATATACACACACACACACACATAAGTATATATGAAATTGATAGCTCAGTGGGTAGACCGTCGACTGGAGTCGCTGGATAAGTATCTGTGTCGAGGGATCGAGACCCGGCTGTACCAATCCATTTATCACTTATAAATTCCCCTTCGGTGATAATTCCCCATCGGGGATATTCCTGAGGCAGCATGAATTTGATATTATGCGACATTTGTAGCTTCATGATAGTATATAAATCACGGTGTGATAAAAAATTTCATATAACTGCATATTATATATATATATTATTATGACTTGGAGAGAACAGTTCCAATTTACCTCCCACTGAGTAATGAAAGACTGAAGAGAGTATGAGCCCATATATCAGGCCTATTTTATTATATGTAAATGTTATTAATTACATTCAGTGGGTGCGTCCTTAGAAAGTTAATGACCTTCCTGCTCCATCCGAATGAATATGTGCGGATTTTAAATAATAATATTAATGGTCACGAAAACAAAAAACGGTCTACTTTTTCACTTTCCCAAAGATATAAACCCCACTGAGCACACAAATTAATTCAGCTTTTGCTTCTTTCCGCCATTAACATTTCTTGGGTCTCTAGCGCTGAGTTTCTCAAAACTTTGCTCAAGAAACCAAAATGATAAAGACCGCACTGCTATTAACATACCAGAAGCAAATAGCAAATGCCTTCCTCGTCGGAATCACCCGACTCTAGGCCTGCCTCAAGTTTATGGTCATTCATCCAAGGATTGACTAAAGCAAACATTGGTTAATGTTCCTGACCGTGAGAACTGCGTTGAAAAGAACGTGCTGTCCTCCCAATTAGAGCCTTATTGCGACTCTTGCTCATGCCAGACCCTCAGGTTTTGTTGCAGATTTTATTATTATTATTATTATTATTATTATTATTATTATTATTATTATTATGTTTCTCAGCACCTACCCGAAGGGTAAGACCTTAAAACGTGAAGCCCTTTCAAAACTTATATCTAAATAAAAATGATGCAGAAAGTGTGATGTTCCTGATTAAAGAAACGTCAAGATACACCTCGACGGCTATAGAAGATGGAAAGAAAAAAAAAAACTTGTATACATTGATTCAGGCGCCTCCTTCCTCAGAGAATGTAAATATGGCCAGATGATCGAGGAGCTTGAACCCAAAGAAGTGAGGATCTTTAATGAAAAAAATTAAAATGTCCTCGATGAACGAAAAACGAAATAAGAACTTGTGTGGAAAAATATCCATTGAATTTACTCTTGCAAATACGAAGACGTTTTATATAACAAAAACAAAAAAAGAAGCTAATATTGAATGATTAATCATAGCATTGTAGGTAAGAGTCCTTCGATATTCTGAAATGCAAGTGATTTTGTGGAGTTGTGAAAATTGTGACTGAAATGACCCAAGAAACAAAGGGAGGCAAATTGTAAAGCAATTGTAATTACAAAGATTATCATATTACAGAAACAGAGGAACAGAAAAAAGGAAATACAGAGTAACTTGTTTCATGTAACAATTGATTCCTGAACAAGAAGAGTAATTTTGATACTGAAGATAAAAATTCTGTCTGAAGTTGGCCGACTACGAGTGTTGAAGGAAATCTCTTTCGAAACACGTCTGCACTGTACCCAGTAACCTAACTACAAAAGAGATTGAACTTGAACTTTTAGCTGAGTGTCGCAAGAAATATATATACATATATATATATGTATATATATATATATATATATATATATATATATATATATATATATATATATATATATATATATTATCTCTCTTTTCGAGATCAACAGGTTCTTCAAAATAAACAAGCAATTGGGCTATAATGACTGCAGAGGTGACAAACAAAGGAGGAGGAGCAGAACAAATACAAAAAAAAGTTACCTTAATATTAGTTTATTCCAAATTAGTTATTTACATATTTACAGTGAGTCAGGTTCAGTTTAGAGTAAATAATAAAATGAACATTACTACAAATGAATTAAATTACTTAAAGGACAGCAAAATACAAGCAATTTAAACTTCAAATAAATTAACATTTGAGCAGCAAAATTACTTAATAGCCGGGAGCGTAATACATAAAATCAAACAAATACAAGAGCAGCAAAAGCAAAATTAATTAATACAGTCAACATAATACATAAACAAATACACAAGCAGCATAAACAATCTTAATAAATAAACGATAATGGAACATTATAAATTCACTCAGGAAATACTGATAAACACCAAAGCAGCCACCAACTGCTCGACAGGAACACTGCAGGACAACAAAGACAGAGCCGACACGACAACCATCTCGTCCTCAAGCACAGTGCTGACGTCCTCCTCCAGTACCGACGATCAAGACAGAGCCGACACGGCAACCCATCTCGTCCGCAAGAAACGCACTGACGTCCTCCTCCTCCAATTACGACGACCATGACAGAGCCGACACGGCAACCATCTCGTCCTCAACAAACTTTCCGCTGCTCTGCTGCCAGGACCTGACTCGCAGGTAAGGATACCTGCTGCTGCTACTCCAACTGGCTCTCTGCTGCCCTCAACCTGACTCGATGCTGCTACGAAACCTGACTGACGAAGTCTGACGCCATTCACCAGACGACAGCTCGCCAGCAAGAAAAACACTAAAACAACAAAAGGAGGCAACAATCCACCAAGGGAACAATCGACAAACGATTGTTCCTAACACCTCCCACCTAACAGAAAAAAAAAAATTTACAATAAAATTTTTCTTTTTACAAACAAAATACTCTCCCCGATGCTGCCACACCCGCCAGCCAAAACAGAACCAATCCTGGCAAGGTCGTTAATATTATGATCTCGCTTTTGAGATCAACAGGTTCTTCAAAATAAACAAGCAATTGGGCTATAATGACTGCCGAGAGGTGACAAACAAAGGAGGGAGGAGCAGAACAAATACAAAAAAGTTACCTTAATATTAGTTTATTCCAAATTAGTTATTTACATATTTACAGTGAGTCAGGTTCAGTTTAGAGTAAATAATAAAATGAACATTACTACAAATGAATTAAATTACTTAAAGGACAGCAAAATACAAGCAATTTAAACTTCAAATAAATTAACATTTAAGCAGCAAAATTACTTAATAGCCGGGAGCGTAATACATAAAATCAAACAAATACAAGAGCAGCAAAAGCAAAATTAATTAATACAGTCAACATAATACATAAACAAATACACAAGCAGCATAAACAATCTTAATAAATAAACGATAATGGAACATTATAAATTCACTCAGGGAAATACTGATAAACACCAAAGCAGCCACCAACTGCTCGACAGGAACACTGCAGGACAACAAAGACAGAGCCGACACGACAACCATCTCGTCCTCAAGCACAGTGCTGACGTCCTCCTCCAGTACCGACGATCAAGACAGAGCCGACACGGCAACCATCTCGTCCGCAAGAAACGTACTGACGTCCTCCTCCAATTACGACGACCATGACAGAGCCGACACGGCAACCATCTCGTCCTCAACAAACTTTCCGCTGCTCTGCTGCCAGGACCTGACTCGCAGGTAAGGATACCTGCTGCTGCTACTCCAACTGGCTCTCTGCTGCCCTCAACCTGACTCGATGCTGCTACGAACCTGACTGACGAAGTCTGACGCCATTCACCAGACGACAGCTCGCCAGCAAGAAAAACACAAAAACAACAAAAGGAGGCAACAATCCACCAAGGGAACAATCGACAAACGATTGTTCCTAACATATATATATATATATATATATATATATATACTGTACCCAGTAACCTAACTACAAAAGAGATTGAACTTTAACTTTTAGCTGAGTGTCTCAAGAAATATATAATATATATATATATGACTTTATCCGTGAGCTTGTGATTTGTATGTGTATATATATATGTATATATATATATATATATATATATATATATATATATATATATATATATATATATATATATATATATATATATATATATATATAATATATATATATCAGTGTAATCATTATAAGTTGAATGATTTCGTGTTCCAGGTCATTGTTCTTTGTGTTTCGAATACCCCATGGCATTAATTATAACTAGGATGTGCCGTGTTCAGATAGTTTCTTCAGTATATTTTTCTCTGAGGTCAGTTAATACTTTTATGTTTTTTCTATTTTATACTTGTAGGTGTTTATTCAGTGGAAGTTTTCTTTCGTAGATGATCGCATTTTCGGCTTTTGTCGTATCAGTTTTACAATAAACAAACATATTATAGACGCTGATTATCATACAGCCAGGAATATTCCCTTTTCATCGTAGCAAGGTAATAATGAATATCCTTGAATGCTGTTTGGATACCTGGAGTCAGACATTGATTGACTATTAATTTGAATTTTGAGTAGAATTATGAATCTGTTTTGATGTGAAATGAACTAAATAATGTTTATTGTGAGTATTAGAATATCGTACACTTTTCAAAAATATTTTTAGGAATTAATTGTTAGAATGGGAATGTTTAGAGTCTTATTTTTTGTGTGTTTTTTTTTAGTTCATCCTACTTAAATCCAGAACACTCACTTTATTACAATAATTTCCCTATAAATTGGAGTTATGTTGCGTAAATTATTCTCTTAGTGATTACTCTTGACTTTCAGTTAAATCTCATGCATGCATAATAAGGCCTGGCTCTATAGTGTATCTCGACCAAACACCAACTCTCTCTCTCTCTCTCTCTCTCTCTCTCTCTCTCTCTCTCTCTCTCTCTCTCTCTCTCTCTCTCTCACACACACACACACACACACACACACACACACACACACACACACACACACACAACTAGATCTAATTTCAGATGAGATTAACTGCCATATAAATTCTATTTTCGTTTTTCACTTACTTTAGATAAAGGAAGGGGAAACTGGTAAACAGAGCGTTTTCCATGTGATTGGAAAGAGAGTATAAATAAGATATTTGTTTGTCTATAAGATATTTATGTGTCTAGACGATTTTACGATACGGTATTTGGAGTTGGCATCCGCATATTTGCTGGGTTATTGCCAAATTTCAATATCATATCAGTAGTTAGACAGAGTACTGAGAGCTAAATTTTATAAAGCAGAATTTGGAAAAGTGGAGAATCGGTGCTTATAAAAGTAAAGTTTGGAAGAAGACGAATCATTTTATAATAAACCGGAAAACTAAAATAAAAAAATAGAATAAAATGCCGGGCAACCGCCGAATGTTTACCAACAAATATGATCCAGAATAGTTTTGTGATGTGTCCATAATGTGTCCATACTCGCACCAACAAAATATTAGCTTGGCAGGCAGGGAATATCACACTCTTCCAGAACTCTTTTTCTGAGACGGGTACAGAGCTCTCGATGGGGAGTGATGCATGTGTTCTCTCCAGATGTTATTCAGTTGAGTTTACTTTCCTTTCTCCTCACGTGGACATATTGTTTACTTCTAAACGCAATTGGAAGCTACGGGGCTGGAATGTTCCCCTGGTTAAGGTATCAAATCTCATATAATTTTAGAGTGATATATCGATTTTTTTTTTTTAAGATTTATTTTTTTTAAGCTAAGCATCACTTTTGATAAACGAAAGAATTCACAAAGAATATATTTAACTGAACTCTGCGCCAGTGGTAGGAGCCACTGGTATTAATTCTGAGAGACACAACAATTCAGCAATTGTCCATATAGAAAATGCTTATTATTAAAAGTACCGGTAAAGCTTTTTCCCGATCTTTAGAGAAATATCACAGATTAGAAGATTCTTGGTAAGAATTCCATATGTGAGCCAGTGGCAAAAGCACTTTCTTTAAAAAATGTGAAAACCCAAGCCAACAGAATACTTTCCCTATTCTTTCCGCCTGTGAAAACTGATCCTTTCCAAGAGTTTGTACTCATTCCCCTTGGCTATGGGAAACGCGATCGCTCAGTCTCCATAGCCAAAGAAAAGGAAAAAAAGAAAATGTTTCTAGTAGATTGGAGTATCTTCCTTGGAGGAATTCAAGGCGGCCTCGACGCCACGAGCCAGGTGATATGAAAAGAAAGCGGGGCTTTATTGGTGCTCCTCCTCATACTCTACTTGTTTTCCTATTCTATTCTTATTGTTATCTTTATTATTGTAACTTTCCGTACTACTACTACTACTACTTTTTATATTTACTATTTATTAACATCTCCGGTTTCTTGTTTCTGTCGCTTATATTATTTTTGTTGTTAGTACTGTTGCCGTTTGTACTGCTACCAATGTTATTATCATCAGCTTTGGTTTCTTTTTCCCGTTCAATGGCACCGACGGCTCTTTCTTTAACAATTGAACGCGTTTGTGATCACATCACATTCAAAACGGAAAGACTACATCAGCTGCAAAAGGTAAATCACGTTGAGGGTAAATATACCAAATAATTTTGAGAAAACGTATTTGGGATCTTTCCTAGATAGCGACCCCCAGGGGTTTTAACCCGGTATGTATCCACCTTTGCGGCGTGTTTAGTACGACCCCGGTGGGGTTTACCGTATAAACATAAACAAAAGACTGTAAATATCGTAAAGATAATGATAATAAACCAAAGACTGTAACTATCGTCAAGATAATGACCCCCGAAAATCCTTGGGGGTCACTATCTAGGAAAGATCCCTTATTTGGTCTTTTTTCTCAGGCATTCCATCAAGCATAATAAAGTACCTCGGAATCAGACAGAAATTCGCTTGTTTAGATTCCTTAGCAGAATTAAACACTACTTTAATAATGATAAAGCCTAAAGTTCAGAATATCCTGTATCTACAGTAGTAATAATACGTTATAACGAGGCGGCGAGTAAGAGGCAGTTTCAAGGTGCATTCTGATTTGCTGACACAAAATCTCTTGCGAGCGTAAAAGGGACATCTACATACAGTCAGATGTATTTTCCCACACCTTAAGAATGGTTAATTCTACATATAAGTTAGGAAGAGATTTCAGTAAAAGAAAAGATTTTCATTGTCAAACATTTCCTTCATGAACGTTTTCACTGCATGCCAAACATTTCAGACACTTAATTTTCCGTCATAAAAGTTTTGTCTCAGAAGAGAGTAACAAAGATTTTCTACATTGAATTTAAATGTCCGATAAGGAAAGTTTTCCACGTGAAACTGAATCTTTTTTAATTTAACTCTCATTGAGCTGTGAAACAGTCTGTTTTGTTGTAATATGAAGAGAACGAGCTCTGAATGCGTTTTTCTTCACATATATCCAGTTTCAGTGCTTGTTGTGTGTGTTTGTGTGTGTGTGTGTGTTTTTTTTATCTAAATTAGGGTTCACACGTGGACCCCACAACCTTCACCGTACCGCCCATTAGTCCCACAACAGCGGGCCCGCGCGCCGACGCTCGGACTAAAGAAACACAGCATCCGTCACGCCCCTTTTGTACATGCATCTTTATTGTAATTCTCACATTCTGTTTATTGTCATCATCATATACACTGCACTATCAGCTTCTCAGCCGTATGCATTACTTCAGTCCTGTATCATGTACCGATTTTTTATATGTATATTTCCATCTGCCAACAAACACCAGTGATTATATTTAATCTCTGTTTTTACCTGCCTGATGTCCGGCGCTACATTTCCGCTCGCAAGTTACCTTGACCTGGGTGTCTGTTGTCTGAATAAATGAGTAAGCTGTGAACTCTGACCCTTACTCGTGCCCATCGTCACACTAGAATAAATGCATAGCTACCCAGAGTGCTGTAAAAAAATAAGGGTGGCATGGCTTAATTTCTTGAGTACTTTAGCGTTTCAAGATTTTTTTCATAACTCTGCTCCATTATAAGTCACAGGTTTGTGCATGGACTCAAATACATATCTCACGGTTCGTTCCGAGGTCTGACGAACGAGCGAATAGGATTGGACTTCACTAATATATTTATGATGGCATTCCGGGCTTGCCATTTATGCAGATTTTCATTTCCAAAAGCTGTTGCGTAAAATCAAATTTAATATTTGTCGCGAATTTAGCTGCCTTTTTTTCATTACATTGTCGAAAAGCATAAATGAAAACTTATTCAGATAGGATGGAAGCAGTGTTATATAATATTTTCTATATAATATTTTCCTATATATATATATATATATATACAATATATATATATACATATATATATATATATATATTATATACATATATATATATATATTATATAAATATATATATATATATATATGTATATATATATCTATATATATTGATATATTTATATTCATAAATATTAGATGACCTCTGATATCTTGTCCTAAGATGTGGTATTATAATTTTCAGCAGTGTACGAAATTATTCATCAGTATTGTTAATAGATAAGATCATAATTGTTTATTTCAAAGGACGGACGACTCATAACCCAGTTATTAGTTGGTCTACTGTAATTGGTTCACAGTTATAAACATTAGACATCATATTATTTTTTTAATAGTCTCACATGTATTTACTGCACAATAACAAAGACCAAAGTAACATACAAATTTAGGACTATTATTATAAAAGTTTACGAAGAGGAGATACAAAAATAAACAAGTTAAAAAATGCGCCGAAGTTTCTTCGGCGCAATCGAGTTTTCTGTACAGCTTATAATTAAGGCCATCGGGAATAGATCTGTCTTTCGGTGGTCTCGATATAATGCTGTATGAGCCACGGCCTATGAAACTTTAACCACGGCCCGGTGGTGGCCTGTCCAATATCGTTGCCAGACGCACGATAATGGCTAACCTTTAACCTTGAATAAAATCAAAACTACTGAGGCTAGAGGGCTGCAATTTGGTATGTTTGATGATTGGAGGGTGGATGATCAACATAGCAATTTGCAGCCCTCTAGCCTCAGTAGTTTTTAGGATCCGAGGACGGACAGAAAAAATGCGGAAGGACAGACAAGACCATCTTAATAGTTTTCTTTTACAGCAAAACTAAAAACCCGTAAGATAATGTTTCCTTGGCGTGACTCAAGACTTTGACAAAGTTTCATTTCTAATCATAGACCAAAGAGAGGAAATGCGGTCTTGAAACTTCTGCTTATATATTACGAATAATCAGCTAACAAAAGAATGATAATTCATTTGGACCTAAAATGCTTTTATGCTGCAATTATGATAACAGTGTTATATAGTGGAGAACTTGAGAAGTTAATGAGATAATTGATAGATACTGTCAGGCAGAAAAAAAAGACTTCGTGCTTCATGAAAAGCAATAAATACAAAATTTGACAATCACCTTTTAAATTGACCAAAATAGAACACTGGGGCAACTCAGCATCTCAACGAAGAAGGTAATCTAATTATGTGAAATATATCCAAAACCCGAAACCCAACTTTCAGTAAAAACTGCACCACACGACCCTCGGAGAAGTGTTGTCTTAAAAATGCAAATATATATTGTAGCATTTGCGAGAATATAATATTGGAATAAGAGAAAAGAAAATTGAATAAGCGGCATTTATTGACGCTGCCAGATCATGCTTGTTGGCACTGGCCCAATAAAAAACCACAAATTCCTTTCTTTTAAGTTCTTGAGGGAATTGTACACATGACTGGAAAATAAAGGAAGCAGACCAGATGGACTGCAGTCTCTCGTATCCAGAAAAACTGAGTGAATAGTGTTCATAGAATTCGAAGTTCTTGTGAGCCGATTCTGCTGTTTAGGAAAGGAGGATATTTTTTCCTAAAGGCGCACGAGGCAGTAAAAAGAAAATAGGAAGACTATGAATGTTATTGATGAATGACCTTTCCAGTGACGTTTGAGGGATAATATTTTTTATCCAGGGAATTGCTCTGTAATTAGTCCGTTTGAACTGAATAAGTAAAACTTTTAATAATCAATTATGGAAAACTACATAGTGTCTAACTATCAGTTAAATATTCAGTAAAACTTTATCCATCACAAAAATTAAACCACTTGAAGGTGATGGCGTAATGTAATGGATTTTAAAAGAAAGTTTTACCGAAAGAAATGGAAAAAAGAGACTGACATATCACTCCCAGACTTATGAAGTTTGTTAGTTTTTTAGGAAATTTACGACGATACCGTTAATACGGAAACTAGGTCAGCCTATGTTACTCAACTCCTTCAGTAGGTCAGGTCGAATGGATATCAGGCTAGACTAGGACTTGCCTCGGTTATTAATTTTGAAAATAAATTTCCTGGGAAAAAGTTAAGTATACCTTAGTTTAACCAGACCACTGAGCTGATTAACAGCTCTCCTAGAGAGGGCTGGCCCGAAGGATTAGATTTATTTTACGTGGCTAAGAACCAATTGGTTACCTAGCAACGGGTCCTACAGCTTATTGTGGAATCCGACTTACATTATAACGAGAAGTGAATTTCTCCAATTCTTCATTGGCCGATCGGAGAATCGAACGCGGGCCCAGCAGAGTGCTAGTCGAGAACGGTACCAACCCCTCCAATGAAGAACTATTTCCCGGGAAAGAAAGGCCATTCAGGTCAGTTACCATATTTCTCAATATTTCCGCAATAATGCCTTGGGTTGATAACCAGCTGGGAGCAATTAGGCCTTGCTATTTCACTGTAGCTTTTCAGTCCAGGCTAGGCCAAGATGAGGTCATATTAGCTCTCTCGTGAAAACTTCTAAAGTCTGTGCCAGCTGATCTGTCATCGAAATATTGTCTTCAATAAACATTCATGGCAACACTGCTTATGATATCCGTCCTGGTTATCTTAATTCCATCTTACTCTAATGTGCATAAATAGACTTTGAAATTTTACCAAAGTACTTATTTGTAC
The DNA here is from genome assembly GCF_040412425.1 of Macrobrachium rosenbergii. Classification (NCBI taxonomy): domain Eukaryota; kingdom Metazoa; phylum Arthropoda; class Malacostraca; order Decapoda; family Palaemonidae; genus Macrobrachium; species Macrobrachium rosenbergii. Next base: position 62,127,755 of record NC_089746.1, on the reverse strand, counting down.
GTGAGACGTTGGATTACACAATAAAAAAAATTCCAGAAATAACTGTAATAATAAATTAGTCCTTTTCCTCTCATGAACTTTAATAATAAGTAAGTCCTTTCCCTCTCGTTCTCTGTCGGCGGGCTGAGTGTTGCCATGACCACATGTCAATGAATGCTAATTTTCGGTGACATGAGTTGAAACTCAATATAGTTCCAAGAGTAGGTGGACCATAAGCAATTCGGCATTCATTCCTTTCATTTCATATAAATAATAGTGTATAATATTCTCTATTTTCCATTATTAATTAAGGAAATATTTAAAGGGCATTTCGAAACTTTGTAATTTCCACTGGAAATGTCAAGAAAAATTAAAGGAAAATATACTCTTATTTTTAAAGATTAACGTCCTGAAACTGATTTTGTCAAAATTAGTCCTGAAACTGTTATTTTTTTTTTTTTTTTTTACCCAATTGGTCAACATATATTTCAGTTGCCGATATCGTTATCCATTATGCATAAAAAGGGAAGTTCTCTGAAACGGTCAATTAAAATAGAAGTTATTAATTGTTCACAAAACAGTAAAAATTCCTAGAAAAAGTGTAAACATGACCGATGAAGATGGATTAGTATCCAAGGTACCCGGTCACGTCCGTACTGTTGGAGCCTGCACGAGACATGGTACCCCTTTCTAGGCAAAATAATTCATTGGTAATATGTTTCTTATTTAAATACCCCATTTGAAATGGGTGGAATGCACATGAGATTTTTTGGTGTTCTTTAATCACAAGTTTTTAGGAGACCGAGAAGTTTTGGGATGGCAGTTGGTTTAGATTCAAGCTAGCTTATACCGGTACGGGCCCATGTCTAAAGGTGCCCAGCTATTGTTGGCAGGGTTTGAAAGTGAGTAGGAGGCCTGATGTGGGCCTTTTGACTATAGACAACCAACAGAGACGAGAAGTCACAATATTCAAGTCGGTGTTTTTTTGAATGTATCGCACACATTCAGCAAGATTTGGTTTACTTCTAGACTTGTGTAGAGGTAGATAAAATAACATAAGTGGTAATTTCTAAACACTTTTAAAGAAGTAATGTTTAGTACTTAGTAATTCAACTTTCATTGTTGTAGTACAGTTTGATATATTAATATGACTCAAAAAATATGCAGGGTCCGATTTCTTTTCATTAAACTACGTCTAAGGTTTTCTTGCCATAAAATCTGTTCCGAAACACTCGCAAGAAGTTTTAAGCTGAGGTTTACGTGTTCGCTGGCTATAAATCACAAAATATTTCATCTCCTTTTATGTTTCGACTTGATCATGAGAGATTAGGGTTTACCGAAGACCACATTTTTCCTTCCAGGATACACAGCCAAGGAGTGAAGGAAAAAATCAACAAATAAACCTTTCCAGTTACGCTGCGGTCAAAATTGTTACAAAAAATGTGGATTGTTATAAATTGGCATCGTAAACATTTTGAAGTTTAGTCTTCAGTCACCGTCATTCATAATTTGGATAAACACTAAATCGTTACGAAATTTAATAGCAACCCTCTCTCTCTCTCTCTCTCTCTCTCTCTCTCTCTCTCTCTCTCTCTCTCTCTCTCTCTCTCTCTCTCAGAAAAAGCACCTCCGTGGTCTTTTATCAGCGTTAGGTTAATTAGGTTATATGCCGTTTTTTATTAACGAATAGTCATTTACTATAGAAAAACTTTCCTAATGTTCTGTTTCTTTTATCACAAATAATTGTTAGCCTACAAGAAAGAATCACATGTTAAAAATATAATAATTAATATCTAAAGAAAAAGAGATAATGTTTTTGCATGTTATAATTATTTTATCACATAAAGTATTATAATTATATATATATATATATATTATATATATATATATATATATATATATATATATATATATAATATATATATATATATATATATATATATATATATATATATATATATATATATACAGTACATATATGTATAATATATATATATATATATATATATATATATATATATATATATATATATATATATATATATATATATATATATATAATTTTCTGACTCACGTCAATCAGAAAGGGCGTTATCCACTGGGCCATACAAGTCTAAAAGAAGTTGGAACCTGACTATGCCCAGACCTGGGCAAGCTAACTGCTTGCATACCAGCGAGTTTTCCCAACTTCCTCACAGTGACCCAATAGACAACATTTCATTCGAATTATCCCTTCTGAGTGAATAAGATAGAAATCATCAACACACAATCACGTGTGGAACAGAAATAATTTTCTATTGGGTCATTGTCGGGAAGTTGGGGAAAATCTCGCTGGTATGCAAGCAGTTAGCTTGCCCAGGTAATTAGCTCTCAGGTTCCAACTTCTTTTAGACTTGTATGGCCCAGTGGATAACGCCCTTGCTTTCCACCTGAGAGACCTGTTCGATCCTGACGTGAGTCAGAAAATTATTTCTGTTCCACACGTGATTGTGTGTTGATGATTTCTATCTTATTCAAGAAGGGATAATTATGTTGTCTATATGGCTGATCAGTGTGAAGTTGGGGAAAACTCGCTGGTATGCAAGCAGTTAACTTGCCCAGGTAATTCCTGAGTTGCTCTCAGGTTCCAATTATTTTAGACTTGTATATAGTGGATAACGCCCTTGCTTTCCACCTGATATCCCGATGAGTCAGAAAATTATTTCTGTTCCACACGTGATTGTGTTTGATGATTTCTATATATATATATATATATATATATATATATATATATATATATATATATATATATATATATATATATATATATATATACAATACATATATATATATATATATATATATATATATATATATATATATATATATATATATATATATATATATATATATATATATAACAATTTTACCTGGGAAAATGCTTATCATGTGTCAGTTATGAAGGATCTAGTTACTTACCTCAATATTTGTATAGTATCTGACTGCTGTTGATTCAGAAAATCATAAAAAAACAAAGAAGAATGGGGAATATAGCTGAGCTGAGGGCTCTACTCACAAGGCAGTTGTAAGCAAACACTTTAGGGTAAGTTTAAGATTACGTATATTTACATTAATTGAACAATCAGAAGATGAAATGAACTAATCAGCAGGTAAGGCCCGAGAGATTAATTATAACCATGAACACTTGAAGGTATATCCGTCGATGTGACAATCAGGGAAGAAATATCAAATGAACTTATTCATTTCAATTCGACACCAATCAACTCTGCCTCTCTGTTGTAATTGTTAACTAACTTTTCTCAAACTTTTCAGAATACTTGATAGGGTGTTTGATTCCCTTCACACAGTGGTAGGAGACCAAAATATTTTTTTTATTTAACCGTCATCTCTTTGTATGTTTAACTAAAAAATCTTTTTTATCTCGGAATGTCAACCCACATGCCTTGTTATTTTGTGAAGCTACTACCTGACCAATCCAGCGCTGCCTGGAATAACTCTGAATGACAACAAATAAACTCTCTCTCTCTCTCTCTCTCTCTCTCTCTCTCTCTCTCTCTCTCTCTCTCTCTCTCTCTCTCTCTCTCTCTCTCTCTCTCTCTGAATGGAATCATTACGTAGTATTCTGCTCTTCGATGTGAAATTATCCATATATTGATTCGATGGTAGTTATGATCCCAGCTTTAAATGTCCGACATCAAGTGATATTGTGGGAAATGCTTGGAAATACTATAGATTAAAGATTCGTTATTGACGAAAAAAATATACAGTTTTGAAGTAGCCATACATACACATCACATTTTACAAGTGATCGTAGCAGCAAGTGCAATTGCTTTTAGTATTGTCTTCGTTAATATTATTGTTATTATCCTCGTTGTTATTACAAGTTTTGACAGTATTTGTACCCAACCATCTCGTCATTATTATTTAACTTTAACAGATTCATCTCACTATCATATTCTCTGTCTCATTTACCAATCTTGAAACAAGTTACTTTGCTGTATTGGTTCTTTCTCAATGCGATCAAGGTAAGACCGACGTGACATTGGTCTTTTAGACAACTAGTCTACGTTCTTACTTGTTCCTGCTTTTCGTTAAGGTTTACACAGGTCTCGTTCCAGCTCGCCGTTATTTCCGCTGCTTTTTTTAATTACACTTTTATTTTGATTCAGCTGTGGCATGCAGGTTTTCCTTTTTGTGCTGCCGACGTGCAATCTGGTTTACCCTTTGAGAAGTGTTTCAGTTGGAATGTGTTACTCCAAAACAGATGGACTTACCTGCAGGTGAATGATTGAAATTAACCTACCAAAGCTGAAGCCAGGGTGTGTATTTGGGTATGTTAAGTATTATCAGAATTCAGTCCGACAAATCTGAGAGTTGTGTGTTCCAGAGTGACTTCAGTTACTCTATTAGGTAAACTTAATCTCCGTTACGGTATGACCGATAACATAGATCATCAAGTCAGTGTGTTCGGCATTATAAATCGCCCTCTCTCGTGGCTGTTAAACCCCATTCCATCACTTACAAAAATGTTCTCCTTTCATAGTTTCATTTCGACTCTGTTCTGTTAGAGTCCTGTTTTTCTCAACCGTCATTTCATTTTGTCATGTTTATTATTATTATTATTATTATATAGTTTTTTTTCTTATCCAGGCCCGAACGGTTTCTTGTTTTCCTCCATAAAGGCGACGAGACGACCTCGTACGGTGAATCGTGTCCGCCACATTTCTGAAGAAAGGTAAGAAATTTTGGTTGCCCCTAATGATCTATCTATCTATCTATCTGTTATATACCTGATGAGTAATTTACCTCTCAAAGATTGCCTCTCTCTCTCTCTCTCTCTCTCTCTCTCTCTCTCTCTCTCTCTCTCTCTCAGCGTAGCATGAGATAGATTAGCAGACTGAGAGATAGACAAATAAAACAAAATCTGCCAGAGAAAAAGAGGTACATAGGAGGAGAATTAGAGATATAGTGGCTCTATTATCACAGACGTCAGCCCTCAGTTGTAATTCTTCCAAGACGGCCTCTGTAGGAACCCACTGAAAGGACCGGGGAGACATTAGGCTCATATTTCGGGTTTCCATCCTGAACGGATAGGCCATTTAGAGGCCCATCTTCTTTTTAACAATGGCGTGACTGACTATCAGGCAGTTCGTTTTTTCTCGTAGTTAGCTCAACCATATCGAGATTTACCGCAAGGAGAAAAGATAGTGTCCTCAGAAGCTAGGTTTCATTTTATTACCGTTTCTCATGTTATTTTGAATAATATTATTAAGCAGCGCATTCGCAGCTGCCATTTGATTAAACATGGATTTCTTTATATATTGAATTAAATGAATTGTTGCTGATTTTCATGCTATTCTATGCAAATGTTTTTACCAATATTTTCTGTACGATTTTGCTGGATGCGAGATGTTGGAAAATATCGGGGAGATAAATTATATAAATTTTATATGTATACATATATATATGTATATATATAATTTATATAATTTACTATATATATACATGTATATAATATATACAGTATATATATATTATATATATATATATATATATATATATATATATATATATATATATATATATATATATATATATATATATATACAACGACGCCTCTCAAGTTCAATGACTCACGAAAGATTGAAGGAGTAGGAGTCTTAGCCCGTGTCTCAGCATTTTTTTATAATATAATTTGTATTGATCATATTCAATGTGTGTGCTTCCTTAGAAAGTTAATGATCTTCCGACTCAATCGGAATAATCATGTGTTCATTATCAGTAATAATATAAATGATCATAAAAATAAAAAACGGTGTGCTCTTTAGTTTTCTGTAAAAGAAAACTACTGAGATGGCTATTTGTCTGTCCGTCCGCACTTTTTCTGTCCCCCTCAGATCTTAAAAACTATTGACGCTAGAGGGCTGCAGAGTGGTATGTTGATCATCCACCCTCCAATCATCAAACATGCCAAATTGCAGGCCTCTAGCCTCAGTGGTTTTTATTTTATTTAAGGTTAAAGTTAGCCATGATCGTGCGTCTGGCACCGCTAATTTGCCCACACAGGCCACCACTGGGCCGTGGCTGAAGTTTCATTGGCCGCGGCTGAGAGTTTCATACAGCATTATACGCTGTACAGTAAACTCGATTGCGCCAAAGAGCAAACAATCTAGCCTTTTACTTCTTTCCTTCATTAATATTTCCCAGAGACCTGAAGGAAATGGCTCCTTTGTAGGTCTCACCTGACTCTTTAGGCCTGCCTTAGGCTTCTTTATGGTCATCCATCCAAGAACTGACCAAAACAAATATTGGTTATGTCCCTCATCGTAAGAACTGTGTTGAAGAGAGCTTGCTGTCCCTCCCAATGTAAATTTTAAGCCTTAATGGGACTGCTGCCCATACCAGACCCTGAGGCTCTGTTGTAGATTTTGTAGTTTTGTTCTTATTATTATTATTATTATTATTATTATTATTATTATTATTATTATTATTATTATTATTATTATTATACGGCGAAGCTCCACTTTTATTTTGGTTTGGGACGGAAATGGGTATCAAATTTCAAGGAAGAGTTGATATTTTTTTCTTTAATAGACTGTACAGTTACGATATTACTTAGTTGATCTAAACCGTTGGTTGGCTTACCTCACTTGACTATGCTCATACCGGTTTTATTTATGTTGTTAATGTAATCTGTAAAGAAGGCGGATATGCACACAGCCATAGATATGACGAAAGTAATAGGTATTTCTTTGAATTAATTTATATCAGTCAGTTGTATTCCAAATGTAATATCGTTGCATGCAGTTAGGAAAAGAAAATTTCTTTAGCCATAGTGAAGAGAGAGAGAGAGAGAGAGAGAGAGAGAGAGAGAGAGAGAGAGAGAGAGAAATAAGTAATCTTATGTAAATCCTCTGCCGTCTTCATGAATTCTGGTCGGCCATATATTTTATAATCTCTCTCTCTCTCTCTCTCTCTCTCTCTCTCTCTCTCTCTCTCTCTCTCTCTCTCTCTCTCTCTCTCTCTGATTTCCTTTCGCGACGGACGCACCTGCATACTTCAGGGAAATTAGCTTGAATCTCTATGAAAAATTCCCATCACGAAAAGTTTCCTGGATCGTAACATGAATTTTATTACCTCGGAAAAGTTTGGGGACGAGTAAGTTTATTGGGATCGCATAATCACAGGGTTGCTCGTGACGGATTCCCATTGAATTTACGGATTTCTGGAAAAAGATAATGTGAAACGGTGTGTGTCACAGGAGCGCATTTTTTAGTCGCCGATATTTTTAGTCTTGAGATTTACCATTCAGTGGTTCGACTCTCATTCTCAGCCTTCAGGTTAAGAGAGCTAGGTTTCACTTGTCGATGAAGTTTAACTAGAGTAATTGATAAGTATATTTCATTTTCATGTATACCAGAAGATAAGTAAACAAAATTCTCTCGTGATTGCGAAGAACAAAACGGCTACTCACTTGTCTATCTGTGTTATTCAGTACTTTGGAGTAATTGCCTGCTGTGATCATAGTTAGCCCATTGCTAACCAGGGAAAATATAATGTAGTTCAACAACATAGAAAGTTTGCAGTGGACTAGAAGGTAAAACAGAAATTTGAATACCAGTAGAAAGTCAGTCGAAAAGAAGATTGAATGAAGATTAAATTTTTTAACTCTGGTAGGGCTGACTCGAAATATATGTTCTTAGGTGAAAACTAGAACAGTAATTAGTTAAAGAAGTCGAACAGCTAATTGAGAAGAGACCAAATAGAACGGATGAAAAGTTGGAGACTGAAAGCAATAATAGACCTACAAAAAAAAAAAGAGAACAGTTAAAAAGATAATCTTGCCTACTGTAGGTGACACCTCAAGGTTTTATGGGGATTTAGTTGAATTGTACATTTGGTACATATGTAGGGCAGTTTTTGGTAAAGTCATTGCAATCCACAGATGGATTAATGCAAGGAATAACACGAGGGACTATAAAAATGTATACATACAATCTGAATAAGTTCCTCGTTGAAGGTAATAAAAATGAAGTGCAAGATAAGATAAAAAAGCAAATTCAGAATATGATCCTCGACAAGACTGGAATGTCTAGCAACGCGTAATGTGACCGTTTACAAATGAGGAACGATTGCGCATATGCTCAAGTGAAATGAGGAATTGATGAAAAATAAATGATGGCGGAGAAATGATAAAATAAAGTCTCGGGTGAAAGAAATGGGCCAAAAATGACGTAAATGTGTCTCGGCATTTGTAGGACATTAAAGTGGAAATGTATATTTTTATGGAAGTCTCTCCCAACATTAATATGGAACAAAAGGCCAAAAGAAATATTCATCGTAACATTTAGTAAAAAACCTTCTTCAGTGCTCTCAAATATAGTGTCAGGAAGTTTGACATTCATTTAATTAAATTATTTTAGGTCGGTAATAATATATATGGTTGTTGATGAAAGTGAAACAGACCATTTATGTTATTACGGACCTAAGATAGGCGAACATTTACCAGCATTCTCCATCTTCATAATCTTGAGGTAGACAAATTAACATTATTTTTTTTAGTAGACTCCAAACCGTGCAGAAAATGTCGACATACAATATAAAAATTACACAGTAAAAATTAACGATTCAGGAAAACCAGCAGTTTACCCTAGAAATATGTAGGTAAAATTCCGTTGGTAATAAGGAAAGAATAAAAATGGAGTGGAACACGTTACTTCAGGCGTTTTCTTCCTCAGGAAATGTACATATGCCTAAGAGATCGAGGTACCAGACCAGAAGGAGTTTGAGGTTCTTTTTGTCAGGAAAGCGGAGCAGATTTCTCTGGCGTTTGACTCGGAATTCGTGTATTCCGGAGCGAATTCAAGGAGACGAGCCGAATTACGTAAATAATCGAATTTCTTTGTTAGGGAGGATTAAACTGTGCAAATTTTGAAACAAAATGATTTGATTAAGGAGAGTTGTTTTGTTATATCGGGGATATTGTAGTGACAAAGTCAGAAAATCTCGAGAATAAAAATTTCTTAAGATAAGAAATAATTGGCTGCCTGTAAATCTTAAACGAATAGATTTACTAATATGAATATTGTGCAACAGCACAATATTCATAAAGAACTCCTTGTGAATATCTGCGATATTATTGAAAAAGCAAATGGACTCACCTTCAGTCCATGTTATATATAACCCTACTGCATAAGATTTTTATTACTATATTGCATAAAGTTTTTATAGCCAGTTGAACAGTAACAGTGTGGAGAAATATCAGATAGCTACGCTTCGGTACACTAACTGAGGAAAACCATGAATAAATTAGATAGCAAACAGGTAGTACATGTCTCGTCCAATGCTAATCCCTGTGCGTAGACATTTTTATTGACCAGAACAGGTTGGTTGTCCGGATTCTTCTGCAGTGAGATTTAACTGTGTGACGTTTCTGACCAAAGTAATGGTGGAATTTGGTGACAAGCTCAACAGTGCTCGCGTGTTGGGTTTCATGTGTAAAGGTTTGAGTCTTTTTAGAAATACATAATCGTGGGTTGATTCGACTACAAGTTGGTGTTCAATGTATGAGCTAACATATTTATTTACCAGGCTAGGCTAGTGGTCGGGATCCGATCAGATTCTTGCGCGTTGAGAGATATTTCCATGGGGCTTTGTTGCCAAAGTTATAATTCAAATTCAGATTCAAACTTTTATTCATATGAGTACAAATAGTAAACACATACAAAAAATATAAGTATTGGTAAAGAAAGAGAGAAAGAAAAGGAAAACTTATCCCCTGTGTCCAACGACCTGATAAAATCAGCCAACACACAAATAATCTGAAATTTCTTTCAGCTGTACAAAACTTACGTTACACGAACTAAAATTTTCTTTGATGAAATTTGTTTACTAAATCTTTGGTGCAATTTGTATGTTTTCACCTGTAAAGGTTTGGAAAAATATCAGTAAACACAAGAGGAGATACTGCGTTGTGTCGATGGCGGAAAATCGCCAAATCTCCTTCGAAAACTAGAACATCCGCCAAAAGTCACCCATTGAACTTATTCACCAAGATTCATTCACACCGTTCATCCGCTCTTGAGGTACCTTGCTAACACTCACACAAACATGCATGGGTAAAACATTACCTACTTCTGAGACTCCTGATTGTAAGAAGTTTTATTCGTGACTCTTATAGCCATCCTTTCATGAAGGAGTTGACCAGTTTTTCCTTTTCTCCGTTGTTTATTTTTATTTTTTTTTGTTTTTGTTTTCTTTGGGTCTGTCTGGCTAAAACTTATGAATAATAGAAAAGTCCATGTTGTAAAGCTAGTAACGAATGAAATAAAGAAAAAGTAAGGAGAAAAGGGAAGCTTTTATTTTTATTGGCCAGTAATTTTCACAAGAAGAATTATGGCCGTCAAAAAAATCCAAATCGACTTATATTTTCGTAAGAAAGTAAGATAAAATATATTTTGCTTTGAATGGAAATGTCTGTTCGAAAAAGTTCTAAAATTTGTTTGTGAATAAGGAGTTTTTTTTCAGCAGTCACTAATACAGATTTTGACAAATTTACGATTGCAAAAAACATACTTGGTTAACACTTATCCTGACAACATAAACTTTGAAACACTCATATCTGAATAAACATGATGTAGGACGTGTGTGGTTCGTTTTAGATAAACGTCTAGGTAAAAACCCGACGGCTATAGAAGATATAACGAAAAAAAAAAACTTGAGCACATTGATTCAGGCGCCACCTTCCCCGGGGAATGTAAATATGGCTAGATGATCAAGGAACTAGGACCCGAGTGATTGAGGATCTTTTATAAAGGACTGAACGAATACCCTCGAAGAATTAAAAATGAATTGTAAATTTGTGTGTAAAAGTATCTCTTGAATTTACTCTTGCAAATACTGAGCCGTTTTATAAAAACAAAAGGTAAATGCTTATAATGAATACTTAATTGTAATATTGCAGGTAAGAGTTCTGCGGTGTTCTGAAATGCAAGTGATTTTGTGGAGTTGTGAAAATTGTGACTGGAATAACCCAAGAATATCACATTGAAGACATAGGAATAGAAAAAAGGAAAAACAATAATATATGTCATGAAACAGTTTATTCTTGAAATAAAAGAATAACATTGATACTATAGATAAATAATGTCTTAAGTCTGCCGACGATAAGTATTTGAGGAAATCTGGTCCCAAATACGTCCTTACAGTCTTAGTTTTAAAAAAGATTGAAATTGACCTTTTAGCCGAGTGTCACAAGAAAGTTCAGTCGAATGAATTTCTAGGTTTCCATTGGCATCATCACATACAAGTTTTACTAGTAATTCGAAATACTTTGAAGGCTGTGAAAAATTAGGAGCGATAAAAGAAAAAAATTAAAGAAGGAATAATCCCTCTTACTCGGACTGCCTTGTAGTTCATACCAATTATTTTTCGAGTAAGAAGAGAGCATTTAAACATTATAGAAGAAATCCAGGAGAAAATTTTTAGAGCGGTTTTGTGTTAATTACCGAAATAATGAATTTATTTGTTTGTAATGCTAAGTATTATGGCAATACAATACATAGTTATCTTGATTTATATGCGACGTTCAAAATTATTTCAAAATTTAATATTGTTCTACTATTTTTATATTTAGCGGCTGAGAGCAAAATAAAAAAAAAATTTTTAGTACTGATTATGTAGCTTTGTCATGCGACAACTCTGTTTACAGTTCTAATCCAGAGTTTTCGAAGATATCTTGAAACCTCCCTCTCAATCTGTTTCTCTCTCTCCCTTCAAGATTCCCACCGATCCAGAGAGCTCTTCATTTTCTTTACCCTCACAATTCTGTCCTGGTTCCTTCTCTACCACTATACTCTTTATTGGGCAGCTCTTGGTATATTTACAATAAACGTGCTTTACCAGAACTTCGATATGGAGGTTATAGTTTCCCGAGCGATGCATATTTTGCATTGCCCTGCTCTCTTATGTATGCCTAATTTTTATTTTAATTATGGACTGCTGACAGTTATAAAGCTTATTCCCTTCTTGAAGATGAATAGCAAGGCTTCATTATTATTATTATTATTATTATTATTATTATTATTATTATTATTATTATTATTCAAAAGATGAAACCTATTCTTATGGAACAAGCCCATAGGGGCCATTGACTTGAAATCCAAGCTTCCAAAGAATATGGTGTTCAAAATAACCGAATAATTAAACTGCTAACAGTTATAAAGCTTCTTCCCTTCTTGAAGATGAATAGCAAAGCTTTATTTATTAATATTATTAATATTCAAAAGATGAAACCTATTCTTATGGAACAAGTCCACAGGGGCCATTGGCTTGAAATCCAGCTTCCAAAGATTATGGTGTTCAAGATAACGGAATGATTAAATCGAACCCGCCAGTCTTTGAACCGCCGCCTTTAAGAATGTTACATTTTCATCGTCATCTGAAAATCTCTAAAACGAACTATTTTACGCTGTTCGATTAGAAACTCAACCTTTGACTTATTACGGCTGACAAGAGTCTCAGATAAAAACATCAAATCGTAGTTACGGGCACAACTCTGGAGATCGAGAAAATTTGACCTTAAGCCTCAAACATTTGAGTAAAGTACTTTGCACTCTTTCTTACTGTAATAAGTAACAGACCCAGGGTTCAGCTCAGTATCTCCCGAATGAATGAAAATTTTAACAACATAAAGTCAGTAGCAAAACCAATAAATAAACTCATAACAACAGTAAAATTTTAAAAATCAACAGAACAGTAAACAGCAATGCCATCAACAGCAACAGCATGTACGTTATTTACAGAAATCCTGTTCAAAGCATATACTGTACAAACGTGACCATATGAAAAGCATGTTATTGACACTGATCATCGAAGGATACTTCCATTTTATTGTAGTGAGCTGATATGTAAATATCCTTGAATGCTGTGGATACCTGGAGTCAGACATCGATTGGGTATTAATTTGAATATAGAAAAGAATTATGAATCTCATTTGATATGAAACGGACTCCCAAATAAAGTTTGTTGTGAATTTTAATATGTACACTTTTCAAAAAGTATTTTTAGGAATTAATTGTTACAGTAGGAATGTTTGGAACTTCACGTTATGCGTTTTTTTTGTCAGTATATCCTATTTGAATCCCGAACACTCACTTTATTACAATAATTTCCGTATAAATTGGAGTTATATTGCGTAAATTATTCTCGTAGTGATTACTCTTGACTTTCCGTTTAATCTCATGCATGCATAATAAGGCCTGGCTCTATAGTGTATTTCGACTAATCTCTCTCTCTCTCTCTCTCTCTCTCTCTCTCTCTCTCTCTCTCTCTCTCTCTCTCTCTCTCTGAATGAGATTCACACTCATCTAAATTCTACTTTCGTTTTGCACTTACTATAAGTGATTGGAAAGTTTGAATAAAATATTTCTGCGTCTAGACGATTTTATGATATAGTGTTTGAAATCGGCATGGCGCGTGTTTGCAAGTCTGATGTGAAAATAACATCAGACGTTTGAATATTTAGAGCAAGCTAATTTATAAATGCCCTTGGCTATTAATTCGAATTTTATAAATCAGACTTTGGAAAAGAGGAGAATCGCTGCTTATAAAGCCATAATACCGTAATAGGATCGTGAGCTAAAATAAATAAAATAAAATAGAATGCTGGGCAATCGCCGAATATTTGCCAATAAAATATAGAACAGTTTTAGAAGCGTCCATGCTCGCATCAACAGAATATTTATTTGGCAGCGAGGGAACACCATACTCCGCTTGACCTGTTTTTCTCAGGCGAGTACATGACCCTCGATGGTGTGATGCGTGTGTTCTCTCCAGATGTTATTCAGTTGAGTTTACTTTACTTTCTCCTCAAGGGAACGTGGACACATTGTTTACCTCCAAACGCAGAGAAAGCTACGGGATTGGGACGTTCTTCTCGGGATGATCTTTCGAATATGATATATTCTCCAGAGAGTAATACATCGATTTTTTTAAAAGGTTTAGTTTTAATTTTTTACCTTAGCATCACTGCGTTTCAAAGCAAGCTTAAATTGTTTACAATGCGTATATTTCATTTAACTGTATCTAAATTTTAAGTACTGATATTGATATAACTTTACAACGACTCCTCGCTGCTGGGAGAAAGGGCGCTGGTGACTGGTAAAATACATGTACATACGCTACCGGGTTCTAAGCGATGACAGGAAGGGCAGCCGATCGGGACTACAGTCTACCCCAAAGCCAAATCAAAGTCCTTCAAAAAGAAGGCATCGTGCTTACCCCATACAAATGGGAAAACAAGCACGTTAAAAGAAGAAGAAGAAGAAGATTCATATAACGTTACACAAAAGGTAGGAACAACTGGTACTATTTCAGAGGTACACAACAAGTCAGTAATTGTCCTCATGATAAAACTTAAAAGTGAAAATAAAGAGTTTGGCGGATTTTCAGAAAAATATCACAGATCAGAAAATTCATAGTAGGACTTCCATTTGTGAGTCAGAGGTAGCACCATTTTCTTAAAAAAAAAATAAAAAAAGAAAAATGTGAATATCAAGCGTAACCCTACACTTTCCTTTTCTTCCGTCTGTGAAAACTGATCCTTTCCAAAAGTTGGAACTCCTTCCCCTTGGCTATGGAAGACGCGATCGCTCAGTCTCCATAGCCAAAGAAGAGGTAAAAAGAGAAAACGTTTCTTGTAGACTGGAGTAGCTTCCTTGGAGGGATTCAAGACGCCCTCGTCGCCAGAAGCCAGTGATATGAAGAGAAAGCGAGGCTTTATTGGCGCTGCCTGTCAGTTTATCCTTCCTCTTCAGACTCTCATTGTTTGTTTTGCCGTTGTTGTCGTTGTTAGTACTCCTACCACTTTGCTATTATTATTGTCTTTAGTTGCCTATTCTTTTGTTTTTCTTTATTATTATTATTGCCTTCGTTGCTTATACTAATGGTACTACTATTGATGTTTATGTTATTTATCATTATTTTATTATTATTATTATTATTATTATTATTATTATCGTCGTTTGTACTACTACTGTTGTTATCATCATCTTTGGTTCCTTATTCCTCATCTGTTGCGGCGTCTGCTCGTTCTCTTACGACTGAACGTATTACAGTTATATCACTTTTAAATCAAAAAGATTACATCACTTGCAAAATTTAATTCGAGCTGAGAAATTTACATTACTTAACCTGGAGAAAACACACTTATTCTCTTTTATCAGGCCTACCATCAAGTGTAAAGTACTTCGGAATCAGGCAAACTAAAGACTTAAATAAATAAAGTTGTTTAAATGACTTCGCAGATCGTGCATGAGGACCAGAATGACACACAACTTCGATAATAAAAGCGACGAAAGGAGGACTCATTCAGAATACCCATTATCTGGTAAAAATATACATGATGAATAATTAAAAATTAAAGAAACAGAATGCGGTTTCATTTCATCATATTTGCACACCGTCAAGAGGAGACGTTCTTGGTTGTAGGGTAAAGAGCATGGTGATATCCGTTTTCACCCTTAAGCGATGGATAAAAGGGTAAACACCGTTAATCTAACCAGAATGTTTTTCAGTTTTGTTATTTTTAACATATTTTTCGTTCCTTTTTGGGCGTATTTTTCTTTTCCCCAGTCATATTTGCAGGGTGGCTGTTCCGTCTTTTGTTTCTTTCTCCTCATAATCGGAATGTTGGAGGAAAAGGAAAGATAATGGAATAAAAAATTAACCCGTAGATTGTAAAAAAATGATTATATATTTTCCTTCATTCAAGCTCAAAGTTCAAAGTATGTTTAATTCAATATTAGGGTTATTAGTCGGAATTTTTTTTAAATATATAAGTCAGCGCATAAGACTATAATTCTCCTGAGTAAATGAAGTTTTTTCGTTAAAAACAGCTTTTTTATACTTTATTTTTATCATAAACGCTTTTATCCAAAAAATTTCAACAAAGTTTTAATTATTAAAATTTCCCCTCATAAACATTTTCGCGGTAAAAAAATTTCAAATGCTTAATTTTTAGTCATAAAAGTTTTCAGACTTAAAAAAGAGTAACAAAGCTTTTCACCATTAAATTTGAATGTACGACACTGAAAATTTCCTACTTAAAACTTGATTTTTGGTACGAGCAGTGAAACAGTCTGAATTTTTAGTACGAGCAGTGAAACAGTCTGAATTTTTAATGCGAGCAGTGAAACAGTCTGAATTTTTAATGCGAGCAGTGAAACAGTCTGAATTTTTAATACGAGCAGTGAAACAGTCTGAATTTTTAGCCGAAAGAGAACGAGCTTTGAATGGCTACTCAAAGGGCTATATAAAAAAAGGATAGCAGAATTAACTTAATTTCGTGAATACTGTACTACTGTAGCTGTTTCGAAATCTTTTTATATTCCGTCTCATTAAAACTCACGTACAGGAATCGTTCCAAGTTCTGATGAGTACCCGGATAGAATTAGACTTCACTAATATATTTATGATGGCATTATGGTTTATCATGTATGCACATTTTAATTTTAAAATGTTATGTAAAATCAAATTTGATATTAGTTGGGAATTAAGCTGCCTTTTAAATTGCATTGTCGAAAAGCGTAAATGAAAACTCAGTCAGATAGGATGAACGCAATGCTAATTGCTATGATTATTCAATATTTGTATGCTTACACACATACGCACACACGCACACACACATATATATAATATATATGTGTGTATGTATATATATATGTATATATATATATATATATATATATATATATATATATATAAACACATACATACATATCAGATGATTTCCGGTATCTTTTCATCATTAATAAGATGTGATATTATCATTTCCATCAGTCTACGAAATTATTCATCAGTGTTGTGAATAAATGAAACCATAGTTTTTTGTTTCAAAGGCCGGATGATTCGTAGTCCAGTTATGAGTTGGTCTGTTGTAATTAATTCATATGTATAAACAATAGAAATGCTAATGTTATTTAAATGAGGCTATGTGCAAAGCAAAGCAAATTACGACTGCTATTATGAAAATTTAAAACACGAGATAGAAAAAGCAAAAAAATCGATGGAAATAATGTTTCTTTGCCTGACTCAAAAACTTGTAAAATTTTCATTCCTAATCATAGACTAAAAGAGAAATGTGATCTGCTTATGTTAAGTCTGCATTAATAACCATTCATTTGAACCTAAACTATTTTTATGCTGCAAAACAATCGTGCATGAAACATACGAAAAACTAATTATTGCATTTATAATAGCAATTTTACAACCGGAGAAGTGCAGTGATAAGACACCTGATAAAAATTGTCGCTTAAAATAGACTTCTTCATGCTTCATGAAAGACAATAAATACAAAAGTAAGAATGCTGTTTAAAATCACCTTGCAAAACGGCCAAAATAGAATACTGCAGCCACTCGGCATCTCAGCGAAGAAAGTAATTTAATTGTGAGAAATATATCCGAAACCTTCTGCTGCCGGCAAAAACAGCGCCGCAAGACTCGAACAAATGGAGTCATAAAAATGCAGATATATTTTGTAGCGTTTTGCATGCATAACATTGGAAGAAGAGAAAGGAAGACTGAATAAGTTGCATTTCTTGAGCTTTGTTAGCACTGGCCGAATAGGAAATCGTAAATCCAGTTTGTTAAAGGCGATAAATTCATTAGTGACTTTTACACATGACTGGAAAACGAAGGAAATAGACCATAAAGACTGCATTTTCTTTTATCAAGAAAATTTGAGTGAATTGTGGACATATACTTTTGAATTCTGGTGAGGCGATTCTGCAGTTTCAGAAGGGGTTTATATTGCTTTCCAAAAGCACTCAAGGCAGGAACAGTCAAGAAGAGATTATGAATTTTATTGATGAATAACCGATTCAGTTATGCTTGGGAGTTAATGCTTATGGTCAAGAGAAATGCACCGTAACTCTTGCGTTTTAGATAAATCGGCAAACCCTCTTCCAACACTCACTTCCGGAAAATTATTAGTTATGTAATCTGGGAAACGTTATCCATCACAGAAATTAAGCCACTTTAAGTGATGGCGTAATGTAACGGGTTTTCAAGAGCAAGGTACTGAAAGAAATTAAAAAAAAAAAAAGCTATCATATCACTCCCACGCTTATTAAGAACTTTTTAGTGAACGGAATTACGAGATTATGCTTGATTTTCGACATTAAAAAAAATATTCCTACTGCTAATGTGGGAAATAGAACATTCTATATTACTCGAATCCTGCAGTAGGTCAGGTTGAAGGATTTTAAGCTAGGCTCGGTTTTCCTTGATATCGGATAGGTCTATTTTAATTTTAAAAATAAGTTTCCAAGGAAAGAAAATGGACATTCAGTCCAGTTACTATATTTCTCAGTATTTCCGCAATAATGCCATGTATTGATAAACAGCGGGTAGCCATTAGGTCTTATTACTTCAGTTGAGCTTTACCAGTCCAGGGTAGGCAAAGTTGAGGCTTTATTGATATCCTCATGAAAACTACTTGTACCGAGTTTTAGGTAAGCCATAAACAGTTCATCATATTGGAATAGCTCTATTCTCCAGTGGTAACTTTTGAAATATATGGACAGTACTTCGGAACTTTGTATTTTCATCTGGAAAGGAAAGTCACTGATATGGTACAGAATGATTTTCGCAAAAAAAAAAAAAAAAAAAAGCATGAAACTGTATCCTTATTTTTAATTTATTTTTGTAATTAGTGAGTCAAAATTTTTTTTCGGTTGCTGCTATTGTTATTCTTATGCATAAAAGAGGAATGTATTCGAAAGCCCTCAGTAAAAAAGTCCTAGAAGTGTAAACGTGAGCGATGAAAATAGACCTTCAACAACGATGATTTATGGCCAAAGATGCTTGAGCAAGCAAACAGAGCACTGCAACTTGAACGAAGCAATGTCGACAAATGCAACAAAAGTAAAAATACGTCGTAAGATTAATGAGACAGCAGCATACGAAAGAAAAAGCACAGGCAAAATAATGCAGAGCAAATGGAACACTACAACAAGCTAAATACTGCGGCACAGACGGAACACTACAACACAACACAACAAGCCAAATAATGCAGCACAGACGGAACACTACAACACAACACAACAAGCCAAATAATGCAGCCAAATAATGCAGCACAGACGGAACACTGCAACACAACACAACAAGCCAAATAAACACAGAGACAACACTACAACAAACACAACAAGCCAAATAATGCAGCACAGACGGAACACTACAACACAACAAGCAACAATGCCAACACTAAACACAACACAACAAGCCAAATAATGCAGCACAGACGGAACACTACAACACAACACAACAAGCCAAATAATGCGGCAGAGACGGAACACTACAACACAACACAACAAACCAAATAATGCAGCACAGACGGAACACTACAACGCAAGCCAAATAATGCAGCACAGACGGAACACTACAACACAACACAACAAGCCAAATAATGCAGCACAGACACACTACAACACAACACAACAAGCCAAATAATGCACAGAGACGGAACACTACAACACAACACAACAAGCCAAATAATGCAGCAAGACAACAACAACACAACACAATAATGCGGCAGAGACGGAACACTACAACACAACACAACAAACCAAATAATGCAGCACAGACGGAACACTACAACGCAAGCCAAATAATGCTGCACAGACGGAACACTACAACACAACACAACAAGCCAAATAATGCAGCACAGACGGAACACTACAACACAACACAACAAGCCAAATAATGCGGCAGAGACGGAACACTACAACACAACACAACAAACCAAATGATGCAGCACAGACGGAACACTACAACGCAAGCCAAATAATGCTGCACAGACGGAACACTACAACACAAGCCAAATAATGCAAAACAGTATAATGCAAATGAAACCATGCAAAATATACAACAATTTGAAAGAAAAAAAAACAAAGGGCGAAACGTTAAGCGATGCAACATCAAGCGAAAATAGAACCCCGCTGAAGCAGCGACGCAAACGAAACACTTGAAGAATGTTCGGCTCCAGGAGAAGCTAAAAATTTCCCCAACATTAATATCCATAAGAGGAAGAAGAAGAAGAAGAAGAAGAAGAAGAAGAAGAAGAGGAAAGAGAATTCGAACGAGCACATTTTTTCCCCCCTTGAAGAAACCTGCAGATGATGAGGCGGAGTCGGTAAGAAGAGAGTAAAAATATCGCCGAACACATTGTTTCTGGCGTTATCTTCCTCCGGGAAATGGAGGTCTGCCCAAAGGTAGAGGTTAATGGACCGGAAGGAGCGAAATTCTTTTTATCAAGGAGAACAGAGTAAATGCTTCGGGAGGAATTGGCAAACAAGGCGGAATCCAGGTAGGCCCAAGCCTGGATTTTTGGAATTTTTGGGAATCTGGGATGATGCCGAGGAAATGGGGAGGGGAAGAACGTAGAGAAGTAAAGAGCCTCGACGAATAATGGAAAATGGAAATGAACTTGTAAATGCTGGAAAAGAAAATCGCCAGAAGTTATCGTTGTTTTCTCATTAGAAAGTAATGTTGATTTGATACCTTGATTGATGTTAAAAGTACAGAAATGTCTTCGTATATACTTAGATTATATAGCAAACGTCAAAAGACGAATCTGGTAAAATACAAAACAGTTAGAAATTGTTGTCTTGGGTATCTGTTACCATAGTTATTGTAATGTCCATTTTAGTATCAAATTATGGTACCTGTCTCTTTCACTTATTGTAATGCCTCGGTTTCCCTTCTGACAGCAAACGCTTCCTAAGTCTCTCTCTCTCTCTCTCTCTCTCTCTCTCTCTCTCTCTCTCTCTCTCTCTCTCTCTCTCTCTCTCTCTGTCCTCAGGCTTCCCATCTATCCCAATAGCTCTTCATTTTGTTTCCCTTCCTCACAAATCTGTCGGGATATCTACCCGACCACGATTTCGCTTTCCTTAACAACACTTTGTTGTCAGGGATCGAGATTTACAATCGTGTCACTTATACGCATTACGTATGGGGCTGTCTAATCCGCCACATATTTCCCCATTCTTCTCTTATTTCGTATTATAGTCGGCGTGTATCTGAACATATTCACCCTTAATAATGTTAAATGGAAAAATCTAAACTCGCGCTCCTGTGCTTGAAAGTTTTCAGCACTCGTCAGTGGTTTTCATAAAAGAAATATAGAACAAATAAATAGAAATCTTAACGTGGATAAGGTATTGCAACAGGACAATTCTCTTCTTAATTCCGAATGATTGTTTAGTTATTTGCAGAAAGGCTTCGTGGATATCTTCCCTTATTGTAACTACGTCATGTACTGTGATGAACTATTCACGTTTTGTTATTTTGTTTTTGTTTAATTATATCTATGCATGTTTAATCATTATATAATTATGTATGGTAGATGTATTTAAGCGCATTAATTAGATAAAAAGTAATATATCAGGTGTAAGTAATAATAATAATAATAATAATAATAATAATAATAATAATAATAATAATAATAATAATAATAATAATAAAATCCGAGTGGATCTTGTTTGTCCTCCCCCGGGTGACAGCTGGGGAGACATGACACAACCACCCACCCCCTGCAAACCAGTTTGTCCACCCTGGGTGTGGGCGAGGTAGGTAGGGGAATGGAAGGATAAGGGAGACAGCAGTCACGGGTTCCAGCTCGCATAGCGGGCGCCAACAAGCTCGTAATAATAATAATAATAATAATAATAATAATAATAATAATAATAATAATAATAATAATAAAGGCGGGTAGAGCAAATCACTAGCAGCCACTTATAAGATGATGTGAAGAGTTGTAAACGTTCTTGCTTCCAGTCACATGCGTAGTAATATTCACAAACATTAAGCTACAAATGTCGTTTAATATCCAGGTCTCTCTCCCTCGGAAATAATACCGAAGGGAATTATAATTGATAAGTTGTTAATCATGTGGGCGATTCGAACCACGGAGAGCAATCACCTCCGACTTCAGTGATGAGTTCTCTTGCCATTGGACTGTTGGTTCGAATCCGCCGGGTGCCAAACCACTTGTACCCCGTAGGGAGGTAGTGCCGTCAGTGCACCTCGTGCTGTGCACTGTAGGCATTACTTAAGGTTCTTTGCAGCGTCCCTTCGGCCCTTAGCTGCAACCCCTTTCATTCCTTTTACTGTACATCCGTTCATATTCTCTTGTCTTCCATCTTACTTTCCACCCTCTCCTAACAATCATTTCATAGTGCAACTGCGAGGTTTTCCTCCTGTTACACCTTTCAAAAGTTTCTATTCTCAATTTTCCTTTTAGCGCTGAATGACCTCATAGGTCCCAGTGCTTGGCCTTTGGCCAAAATTCTATATTCCATTCCACTAACCACTTATTAATTATAATTTCCCTTCGATGATACTTTCGAGGTATAGCGAACTGGGTATTAAACGACATTTGTAGCGTAATATTTGTGACTATAAAAATATTACGGTAATTTGATGAAAATATTTAGTAATATTTTTCATTGCTGGCGTAGTTTTCGCTAATTATCATTGTTTGATGAATACATAAAGTTCGTTAAACCTGGATGATTAAAAATAGATTCAAAGTTATCAATGATTTGTTTCAGTTTAATGTTATTTTAAGAAGATGAAATTAAATATTATGCATACACTTTCATTGAGTTTAAACTAGAGAGGGGAAATTTATAAATTATTGAAGCATATTATTATTATTATTATTATTATTATTATTATTATTATTATTATTATTATTATTATTATTATTATTATTATGAGTGTAAAAAGCTCTAAAAATTAATAAATCGAGAAGCAAGCTTCATCAGAATGGAATTTAGATATTACTGAAATAATTAAAAAGAATAACAAATAAATTTCAGCTCGGTATAATAATCAGTAAACAGACAAACACATGCATACAGAAGCAGTCTTCCTCAACCGAAACTCCTCAAATTAGTCGCTGACTCCTATAGACATAACATGCTCTTCGATCACCATTTTTGGAAAGCGGTATTGCAATGGCCACATCGGATCAAATACCAATTACCCTAAATGCGACGGTAATTCTCCCTCATAAATCCAGGTCAAATATCGTAAATTATTGCCCAGGAATTATTCTTGACTTCAATTTGCATCTCATGAATACGTAACAAGGCCTGACCCTCTTGTGTATCTCGACTAAATAAACACTATTCTCTCTCTGTCTCTCTCTTTACCTTTAGCTTCGCAATTCTTCAAGATTTCTTTGTGTTTGCTCACCCATCGCTTTTTGTCTCTATGCCTTTCTGCTTGTCTGTCTGTCCGGCTACAAATACATAGGAGTTAGGAAAAGTGTCAATGGCAGCAAAGTTGTCGACTTGTGAAAAGATGGATAAGTAGAAAGAAAATTTTGTACATTAAAGAAAAGGGAAGAATAGATGGGAAAAAATTGTCATATTTTGATTAATAAAAAGTCTTTACTTAATATAATGGACTTCTTTGTCTAGACATTTTAGAAAACTTCTTCAGTAATTTTGTATTCTAGGACACTATTCATTGATGTCCAGCTAACTGATGAATTCACGCATATTTCTGGTAATAGAGTAGACCTCACATTCACAGATGTTCCAGCTATTGTCAAGTCGAAGGTCTGTGAATATATAGGCACTTTTGATCATTGCACCATTGAGATGGGCATATCTGTCAGTCAATACATTTCCAATGACACCATCGGAAAAAAGTCCTGGCTAAATGTAGGGCCAATTTGGATCGCATCATTGAAGTTACAAGCAGGTATTATCGCATCATTGAAGGTACAAGCAGGTATTATCGCATCATTGAAGTTACAAGCAGGTACTATCGCATCATTGAAGTTACAAGCAGGTATTATCGCATCATTGAAGTTACAAGCAGGTATTATCGCATCATTGAGGTTACAAGCAGGTATTATCGCATCATTGAAGTTACAAGCAGGTATTATACAAATAGACACCTGGAAAGTAGTCTCTATAAAAACATATGTGTTTCTCAGCTCAAGAAGACGAAAGTTCTGAGGTCTTGTTTAATCTGACACAGTTTGCTTTCAGAGAATCGAAAATCATCTGTATCTCTTTCTCGTTGGAGGGATTTTTCTTTTTATAAACTTTAAGCCCTTGAAAAGCAGGCTGCCATGAAGCCCCTTTATTTTGTTGTCGGTTTTCCATCTGCGAAAAACCGGTGGATAAGCGTTGGATCATGCAAAGTTTATTTTGGGTCGCTTCATGATAGTATGCCGCTTTTGTTCTCTAGAGAGAACCTGTTAGAGGTTTTAAGTTCCCTGTATATCATTCATTTGCATCTATATATATATATATATATATATATATATATATATATATATATATATATATATATATATATATATATATATATATATAGCACTTTGCTGGGCCCGCGTTCGATTCTCCGACCGGCCAATGAAGGAATTTATTTCTGGTGATAGAAATTCATTTCTCGGTATAATGTGGTTCGGATTCCACAATAAGCTGTAGGTCCCGTTGCTAGGTAACCAGTTGGTTCTTAGCCACGTAAAATAAGCCTAATCCTTCGGGCCAGCCCTAGGAGAGCTGTCAATCAGCTCAGTGGTCTGGTTAAAATAAGATATAATTTTTGAGCGAGCCAAGAACAAGCCATGGACCTAATGGAAGTGATCCGAGCGCTACACCACTCATTCTATATATACAGTACTCTGGTTCAAGGGCGTTTCTAACACTCACATTAGATTGAAGTCATTTAATTTGTTAATAATTGAGAGAAAATTCATTGTGAGTGAATTAACTCAACTCTTTTTACGGAATAAACAGTAAAGCAATAACGATCGGATTGAAATGTCTTTTCAAGGAGACTTGCAAGCCTTTTCTATTTAGTTGATTCAAGTTTATTCCTCCGCTTGATTTTATATAAATCTTTTATCCTTTTGAAATTCAGTGCCTTCACAGCGTTTATAGCCCTAATCCTCTTAGTGAGCCGAGCCGTTTATTTTTGTAGCAAAAGGTATGTTGCAGTAGACATTTACATTTCATTAATAAATAAAGCCTTTGTATATTTTCAAGTGCCTGAAAGTCCTCATGGAATAAATGCACGTTTGCTGAGCCATTTACGTTTTCTGGTCCGTAAAACACTGAAGCTTTTCAATCTGGGAGTATTTCCGCATTTTCTTCATAATTTATTTGTTGTTATGTTAATATCATTCGGGGAGTCTGAAAAATTTCGCAGGATAAACGTATGTTCGTTTCATCCCTTTCATTTTTCTGAAAAATGAAGCATTGACATTTTTTGTGCACTAATGTTACGTTGAAAGAATTCAAAGCGCATGAACACTATCCAGTAATAAATTCGAGTTTAATGAATTGCATTTTGTTTTTATGTTAAATAAATGTTTAGTTCATGTATTGTTATTACTGAATGAAAACTATTCAGCTTTGTACAAATTAGGTGAAAATGCTTGGCAGTTTAATTGCAATCCCGTATTTATTTCTCAATTTATGTGATTATCAAAAATCACTATGGAACTGTTGCTTGGAAAGATGTCATTTCCTTGTTCTGTTGTGTGTGTGTGTGTGTGTGTGTGAGAGAGAGAGAGAGAGAGAGAGAGAGAGAGAGAGAGAGAGAGAGAGAGAGAGAGAGAGAGAGAGAGAGAGATGTTGTATTTAAATCTCGCTAAAATGGCATAATTTTCTGATGGTTAGACCAAGTATTCTAGTAAAAGAATTAAATATTTAATACACCACTTGATATTCCGTCCATCAAACCCCTAAATTAGGTGGAGAGCAGTCGTGATAAACTTCATGATTATGATACCACAAAAAACTGTCTCGCTCAAACTTTTTCACATCATTCGATATTATGATTAGGAAAATATTCAGGCTAATTTCCGGGAAGTATCCTAATGATTTGTATCGAAATAAATAGTTGTAATAATTACTAACATAAGGGTACACAAGTTTCACGAAATGGCAGCGAAGGGAACTTGGAAGGTAATTCAGAAATGAATAAAATTTATTTGGGAAATATCTTCCTTACACTACCAGGGATATCCTGATAAGTAGAGGAAATTCTCAGTCTGTCTGTCTGTCTGTCGGTCTGTCCTTGATCAGGTGAAGATAAAGAAGTCCTGTCCCTCCACCTTGCTTGTAATAAACGAAAGTTTGTACTTGTATGTGAAATAAAGAAGCAAAGAAGTTGCAATAACGAAAGAAAACCAAATCAGTCCATCCTTTGGATGACCCCAGTTTTTTTCTGGATGCTGATACACTTTACCGAGACACTGATATTTTCCTCTGTAATTTAGAATACCTTAGAATTCCATCAGGAGGAGAATTACCTCCAGCTAATCCCTTGTTTGGACTTTGGAGAATATCTCTGTAATAATATTTCTATGTTCAGTTGCGTGGCAGATGCGATATGAACGCTTGAAAAAAAGGTCGATGATTGATGATGTTTCACCCAAATAATGGGAAACAGTAAGAAGTATGGATAATACATAGATAATTGACTCTTTTTCATTATGCATTTTGATGAAATTTTCAAAACATGGCGAATTGGAAAAGAAGCTCTTGACGGGAAAAGGCAGTCACCTTTATCTTTCAGTCTTTTGCTCAGTTTTGGAAATTCCGGAGTTTTCGTTCAGCGGTGAGATTCGAGCCGTGTATTAAGAGGATTCTGGAATCTTGCGTTATCAGTCAAACGACAGGAACCTGTGGATTCTGGAATCTTGCGTTATCAGTCAAACAACAGGAACCTGTTGGAAACAAAACTGTGTGAAAGGTTCTCATTAAGAAGACAGACCAGTTAGGCCTAAGTAAAGAATGCCTTTACGCATTTATATATCCGCGTTAACGGGAGTAAAGCCGTAAATATTGAGATCTGTTCACCAGAAGATTAGCAAGGAAACCAGCTGTATGATTGCTGCGACACCCCAGCTCTCTCTCTCTCTCTCTCTCTCTCTCTCTCTCTCTCTCTCTCTCTCTCTCAATTACTTCACTTAAAACGCGCCGACTCCTAGAGGGTCCTGTCCATAGCATCTTCTCTTTGGGTAAAGTACCTCGTATCTCTTCCCGATTCGTTTCTCCACCAAACTCGTAGTCTTTTACGAGACCCCTTTCCTCTTTTAACTATGCTTAGCCCCTTTTACATAGTAAAGTCCCTCTCGATATCCTTCTTCTTCTTCTCCTTTCCTAGAAAATTCTTGTTCTACTTCTTCTCCCCTTTTATATCCTGTCCAATAATCTTCCCTGCGCCCTCCACCCGACCGCCTATTCAGTCACCGAATGCCTGAACCAAAGTAGAGGAGAGAGAGAGAGAGAGAGAGAGAGAGAGAGAGAGAGAGAGAGAGAGAGAGAGAGAGAGAGAGAGAGTAATTGTGAAAGACGGTTCAGGTTTGATGTGAAAATGATTCCCGCTGATGTCTGGTCTATCTGGGAGCCGAAATTGCTGTTTAAGTTCCTATTCCTAGATCGGAATTCTTAGTTAGACTTCCAACATGTCACCACATTTTTAATACTGGAAAAGCCAATGTGTGATTTTACAGTGTACGGGATATTTATAAGCTCTAACACTGGGTTTTATCATACGTACCTACAGCAGAAAATAAATACATGAAATGATAATTACAAGCATTGCAAGGCCAGATACTAAATCTGTAAGGCATCATGTATACACAAAAAAATTAAGATATATTTCTCTACAGATTCCAATCTTCCATCCATTAGGAACCTGAAAAGTTTTTTTTTTTTGTTTTTTTCTATAAGACATAGTTGATAGAAAATTTTCCCGCAAGTGGTTGTAATATTTTCCCATTATTTTCAAGATTTCCCGGATCAGTTCTCATCCAGTTCTGATAGATGCTTTTTTTGCCATTACGGTGTTTCCATAGTGAAGGGTCCATTGTCATCAAAAAATACATCTACCTTTTTACATCTAAGTAAATTTTTTTTTTTGTGTGAGCATATGAATATAAAATTAGACTGTTCTTCAATAACTATTATCTGCATCTGCCAACGTTTGTGCCAGATTTTAAATTTGTGATATACTAGCTTCCCTTGTTGTTTAATTTTGTCTTCACTAACATGGATACGCTGGAAGATATTTTTCTACAAACATTTTTAGAATCTTCAAATAATTTTATTGGGCGTTTGTTGTTTCAGGTAATTTTCCTAGCGTTTGTTGTTTACCGATTATCCTAACAAAACAATAACTTATATATTTCTATAATCTCGAAACCTACGATATTTTCCTTTTCACTCATATTTTCTTTCTCTTTCACACCCAAATTCCTCATGTTGAATGTTTTTCTTTTTTCTTGATCGCTGGAAAAAGGGCGAGAGCGACCCATCCTGAGTAACCATTTCCGGATAATTCTGATGATCAGTCGGGAGCCAATGTTTCCTTAATGGATGTTGAAGTGATCCAGAATTAGGGAAGAAGATGTTGCATCAATAAAAAGAGAGATCGACAGGATCTTCTCTTTAAAATTACTAGGCTCTTTTCGTAACCGTCCCTAATGTCAAGAGACTCATTCAAAAGTTTAGCATCAATTAAGAGAACGTAGTTAGAACTATTTCTCTCTTTTAAAACTTTTCCCAGTATCTGATAGGAAAAGAAACTGGATCACCTTCGGTTGAATTAAGAAACTTATTTACAGTGCATTTCAAAGCACAATAAACGCTAATCGAATTCCATATTCATCGCTAGATGATTTTATTACATATAGTTATTAACACAGTCTACAATATGAATAACTCCCTCAGTGACTAAAAGATTGCGGACATCAGAAGGGGGGATTGAAAGTCTGGAGTCGGGATGTGGGTGGGTAGAATAAGAGTTTGCACTATTCGATCTATATATTTTGGTGTTCGCAACTTCATCAGAGTTAGTGACATAAAGTCCTCCACTTTTGAAAGTCCTGTTATTGGGGAAACTTATTACCACCAGGTCCTTATCCCCTGGACGATTAGAGTACATTGAGGGACATAAGTGATGGTAATGAAGAATCTGCTTCTAAACCACGAGTGCATTTAAACGATATTGCAAAACGTCTATTATCAGATATTACCAGTGTTGTAACATAGTCATTCCGAGATGATACTTTCTGTACTCATCAATTATGAGAATTACGTTGTCAAAGCACATACAACAAAACAAATTATATCAGTATATAAAATCTTGAGAGAAAAGTATGGTTCTTCTCGTCATTATTAAAAATAAGTCTGGAATGATTTTTAAATCTCTATTTATAGTTTCCATTACAATAAAACGAGGTTAAAATTAAGTTTCAGGAGATAGCAGTGTTAGCGTACGAGTCATAAAAACTTGCGGGTATCCGACAAAAATTTTCATCTGAAGCACATCCAAGGTTATGAATGTTAAATCCATAAATGCATGGAAACAAAGACGGTAGTTATACATGAATACGTTTTTGTGTTGTATTTGGTTTATGTTTGCTGGGTGAAGTTCAGGGTTAACATCACACCACAAGAAGAGGAAGAAAAGTGTTTTTAGTGGTCTCATAAAGTGAGAGGCACTCTTACCGTATACATTCCCTTAAAATGTAATTTAATTATTTACGATAAACGATGCAAAGTCCAACATAAAGCAGAAGTCATGTTTTAAATTATAGCTTCCGTTAATGCACAAAGCAATGACAGTTATTTACCAAGTTTCAAGCAAGTACAAGCAAGCGCGCCGAATTCACTTATTATCAAAGTTAATTTCCAGAAAGTTTCAGATGAACTTTCTTTTAGGGCTATGTGTAAATATTCATAAAAAAAAATTAACCTTGTAATGCATTTTGTAAATATTATGTCCTGTAAAATACAGGCCCATGAATATTTTAAACAACAGATTTAACAGGATAGAGCTAGAAATAATACCTTAACGGAGATTACGGAAGTCCCATATGTAGAGGAGACAATGATGAATGGAAATTGGATGTGGCTTAGACATGTCCTTCGCACAATCCCGGGGAGAGAATCGCGTGATAGTGTCAGCTGGACTCCAGAGGAGTTGGAGAGGAGCGAAGATTTGTTGAGGATGCAGCCCAGGAAAGGCGTGAGTGGCGGAATTTCACAGAAGCCCTCCTATGTGTCACGAGGAGTTGGAAGCTATGATGATGGCGAGAGGTTTAGCTTCCTGTGACCTTGAGAAAAACTAGCTTCAGCAAATCAGTACTATTTTGACTCAGAAGGGAACTGTATATCTGAAATTTAAAGGCAACCGTAAAAAAAAAAAAATGTCTTCGCATTCGACTTCAATCAATATTTTTACTCTTTTTGTCTTTTATTTTATTTTATTTTATTTTAGCAAAGCTCTTTATAAATCTAAAAGACAGTTTTCATTTCGAGAGCTAGCTTTCGGTCAGCGCTTTTATATTTTCTGAACTGATTATTTTTGTCAAAGCTGTTCAGTTTGTTGACATTATTATTTTCCGTACCCGGCTTTGTTTGTCATATCGTTAGAGCGCCGCCTGCCTTGATGGAAACTTTCCTCGCTCGTCGAAAGTCATGCAAGAGGCTCGCCCCCAAGTTTAGCCCTGCTGGGATGACGGGCGCCTTTCATTTGGGCGAAAAAATATTATCACTTGGGCGGCTGCTTTGTGTTCATTTGGGAACCGAATTGTGTTCCATTTTGACACTCATTATTTCATTTGGGCGAAAGTCATGTCTTGTTCCCGACGTAGATCTCTAGTGACTTTAAGTCTTTTTTTTTTTTAGTTTTGAAAATATTACTTATATAATTTTACACCTGAAATTATGTTCTTCATCATAAGACACATGAAATCCCAAGTTGCATTGCACCAGCTAAACATAGGAATTAAGTAATACCTGCAGAAAAACTTTTAATATCATATTTATTCATTTAAAAAGTGTTAATATATTTACAAACATAAGAACAAAATACAATCATGTTTATTCATTTAAAAAGTGTTAATACATTTATAAACATAAGAACAAAATATAGTTTATTACTTTAATCTGTTACAGTTGCAAATTTGCAGCCTACGGTGCCAATGAATTGAGAACGAGATATCTTTTTATTCTGATAATTGTTGAAGTTCTCCATTAAGTATTTATTCTTTTCGTTATCTTTTTTTCGCATTGAGAGTCTCTCATGAAGCCCTCTGATCTTGATGTATGTGACAGTTTGTATCGTCTTTATCACATCGACGAATACAAAAATTGAGGGACGGATGCTGCGAGTAAATTTGGCCGCTGAGATGCGAGTGAAGGATGCGGCGAGTAAATTTGGCTGCTGAGAAAGCGAAGAAATGATTCACCTCCGTTACTCGTTCTTCTTCGCCTTTTCTGTGCCTGTCAAATTGTAAACGATTTCATACTATTGTTACCAGCAAATAGCTTTTGCCTTGGGGTGCTTTAGTAGTGGTATACCGTCAATATCTTTTAATTTGATATATATATATATATATATATATATATATATATATATATATATATATATATATATATATATATATATATATATATATATATTATATATATAATATGATAGTCACTGATATTAGGCCATAAATTTCTTTAGTATCCAGTTTACTATGCTTCGGGAATAACTTAAGCCCAAAGGGGATTGTTAATGATAAGTGCTTCGCCACCATTGGGATTCGAACTGCCGTCTGGTCCGGCAAGCTACCACATACAGTGACCTTTGACCATTTAGCTATCAGGAGATGATTTGTGAATATGAAAAAATGTCACGGTGTATATGAAAAATAGTAAATTTTCTTCACGAAAACGGATAGAAGATTAACGAAAATATCTTTCTTGCTAATGTATCAGAATACTTAATTGGCATAGCTGACGCCTGGATTGGTTTTTATTTTCTCAGAGAGAGAGAGAGAGAGAGAGAGAGAGAGAGAGAGAGAGAGAGAGAGAGAGAGAGAGAGAGAGAAGAAGAGAAATGTACCTTTCTCAGCAACTTAAAATCCTATGGATTATGAATCACAGTGAGTGAAGATGAAGCTTCAAAATGTTTATGATATCACTTTCTAATGAGTTCAGCATTTTCATGTTTCTGACTTTTACGTAACATGAAGCTTCTGTTTTTTTTTTTTTTTTTTGCTCCTGAAAAGAGTTCACGATCTGGAGTGAATCTGCAATTTTTGAGGATTGTATGAAGCCATTAAGGGAGATTAAATATTCAGAGATTTGTCCCTACAATGCACGTAAAAATCAATTTAAAACCTTTTGGTAGTCTTTTGGAAGTTTATCATTAATAAAATATTTTTATTTATTTCTCTAGTTTGGCAGTATAAGCTCATCACCCAATTTTTATTTTCCGGGCGTGAATGGATCAAAAGAATTATGCAGTTTTCTTGATTTTGACGTTAAGTGCAAGAAAGCAATATCTCAAGAAAAATGAAATATTTATGGATCACTGTGTAGGGTTGCATTTTTAATGGTAATGTTGGTTGTGTGTGTGCGTATGTGTGTGTGTGTGAGGTCGGGTGAAGGGGATTGAGGGCGTTGCTCCCAGAGAGAGAGAGAGAGAGAGAGAGAGAGAGAGAGAGAGAGAGAGAGAGAGAGAGAGAGAAGAGAAGGAAATGCACTGTCTACGGACTGGAAAAAAATCGTTTATATGATTTCAGTCCCATATATTTATAGCTTCTTAGTAAAGGAAGATATAGCTTTTTCATCCTGTTCTGAACATCTGAAAATCACCGACTCTAACCAACCGGCATGTGAGAGGTGATAATAACCAGCATTATCTTGAAGACACTTTTCTCTCTTTTTTATTACACAGCTACATGTCACGGAAGACCGGCTTTGCGCCGCTCACTGTCTGCTCGGCTTAGTAGAGCCTCTGGGTTCTGTTTATCGATCTCAACAGAGAGAACCGAGGAAAGAATTTCCTTGTTCGAATAGATGTTTGTTTCCGAGCATAGAGTCTGATCCGTCGAGAGCCGGATTACAGCAGTGATTTGTTGCTGCATTATCTCGTGTGTGGATCTGAAGAAAAATAAAATATGCAGATTTTAAGGGGCTGTTTTTACCACTTGGACCATGTATTATAAAGTGGAGTGCATTAGAGGAAAGATAATAATGTTTTATAAAAAATAATCATATATTCTAAATATAAAATCTAAATCCTTCTCTCTTCTTCTTCAACTTTAGTCTTCGCTTTCGCAGGCATTCGTGCTTAGTAGACTCCATTGGAATGTGATAAGCTGAGGCTGACTGTGTGGAATGACCAAATACCACAACCTACCCTAACGAATTCTTGTCGTGAAGAAAGCGACGACCCACGGTGTCCCCAGAACTGATAGATTGTCATTGACCGGGAAGTCGCATCGAACTGTATATCAGTAATTAAACTTCTTATGAAGGGCGTGATGAAGACTCAATCTTCGCAGTGGTGATTAAAGGCCCGGTGTTGAAAGCGCCGGGGCGTTCGTTAGATAATCCCTCATCGCGGGTATATCAACCGTCCTTCGTTTATAAAAGGCTTAACACCGTCTCAAGTTAATGTCTTTTGTGCAAGGCTGATATATGTGGAGCCTGCTTGTGTGGAAGCGAAAGTCTTCACACGATTACTCTAAAGCGCCAGAGGTATCCGTTCCAATATGTTTTCTGTACATTGTTTATCCTCAACATAACAAAGCAGTGACCGTATGTAGGACCAACAAATATAAGGTAAAATATAAAAGGTCCGGTTTTTAAATTTTGTTAGATAATTTAAGAATGAAAATGTAGTTTAAAATTAGCGAATAACTGTGTTGCATTGTAATCAGACTTGTTTGTTTCATGAATAAATAAACGAAAAACTAGTAGTATATTAAATTGTTCTCATGAACTCATCCAATTGGATGTTTGCTAGCGGTAAAGCGAAATGGGTTGGGGAGAGAGAGAGAGAGAGAGAGAGAGAGAGAGAGAGAGAGAGAGAGAGAGAGAGAGAGAGAGAGAGAGAGAGAGGATTAATTGACCCTAAATTTGCGTCTTATCAAACAGATATTGCTTAACAATCAGTTGAATATCATTGCACATAAAATAATTTTTTTCATTGTTTTGAAAAATTTCATATAATAATTAATACCACTTTCGGCCTTCACAACACTGAAAGAAATTAAAACTTATTATTGAAAATGTTAGACAACTTGAAAGATCTCTTGAGTACAAGTAATTTGTATTGTCACCCTCGACCAGTTTTTCTAATTGCAACATTTCCTTCCGTGATTCCTGGTCACCAAACGACCATTAAGAGAAAATTGGCCCTGAACTAATCGCCCTAATGAACTCTAGAGCTAACAAGAATGGCGCAGATTTTATTGCCTTTTTTTCCACCATAACAGCGAAAAAAAGTAAAAAAAAAAAAAAAAGGTGAATGAAAACAACTTAAAGGGAGCGGGGGGAGAAGGGTCCCGAAATTTTCTCCTGCTCTGAGATAGGTTTAGTAATTTCACCTTATTGAGTTAGACAACACATCATTTAGCAACGGGACGCCCTCAATTTCATTGTCTATTTATGTAACCCTGAACTTGACCAAAAATTATAACTTCGTTAAAGGTCAGAAGTTGTGTACCTTGATATTGTAACAGTAAGCTTTACCAAATTTGAATGCAATACCAATAATGCGAGAAGCTATCCTGAAAAAATTACAAACGACCAACGTTAAGACGGATTGACAGGCAGTAACTTTTATATGACCGTAACAAATTTTGCTGGACCTTATTCGGTATTAATTTAATTGAAGATGATGTGCCATTATGCTGCAAATTTGTTCCTGCCGACATAGATACCTGTAACAATAATTCTGCAAGTAATAAGCTAATTCTCACTCTCGAAATTTCCGGTCGGATGCTGTTTCAACCGAAATTCATAATAATTTAGTCATACAGCCTAGTTATGTTATCTACTATATGGTGACCTAATGATTAGGTAATAATCATTGATCATTTAAAGTCTCAAAGAAGGTTTCTTTTGGTATTCCCATCACCCCTGCATAGGTAGGGATTGAGATCAGTCAATAACTAAGAAAAGTCGTCCTTTGAGATAAACAGAGGCTTCAGAATTTCCATAGAATTATTGATGGCAAATTCGAGGTATTTATTTTCTTGAAATCCACAATCTTTTTAAATCAGCCATACGAAGAGATGTTGATGCATTTGGTTATTTGATTCGAATTTTTCGTGTTTTGTTAACTTATAATTTTCATCTTTATCGTCCCTCTTCACTATTTTCTCAGGCGAGCACAAATCTGTTTCGATATCTTAATAATTTTCTAAAAAAAAAAAAAAAAAAACTTCCCAAATTTTAAATTATTCCTGCACAAATTCTGAGTTCTTTGCCAGTTCTTCCGGATGCGTATGCTCAGTTCCTCTTGATAAAAGAAAGTCGGTCCGTCCGGTCTACTGCCTCTGTGTTTTCAGCGTATGTACATTTCCCGAAGGGGGATGGTGCCTGCAACGGCGGCTCCAGAAGCTTCTATTCTTCCTTCATCACTCGGGCCAGATTTTTATTCTTTTAGAATTGTAGGTCCTTCGGTTTTTGTTTCTTGTAATTTTGTTTATGTCACTAGATGCAAATTTGACTATGGTTTTCGCCTTGTGGCGGTCACTCAGGCAAACGTGACTATATACATACATATATGTGTGTGTTTGTGTGTGTGTATGTTTTATAAATAGTTTTATAAATAATTATATATATATATAATATTTATATATATATATATATATATATATATATATATATATATAAAATATCTCTCTCTCTCTCTCTATCTCTCTCTCTCTCTCTCTCTCTCTTTTTATTTTTGTGGCTTGCTATGTCACTGCTGGTCCTCGTAACAAAGGAGAATAATTTATTTGACCTACTTCCTATCGACATTTTGTATCTGTGGCTCTCGCGCCCCCCCCCCCCTTTTTGTACTGATTTTCTGGGTTGCTGATATTAGTTGACAAAAAGATCATTTTTATGTTTGAACAATTTTTTAATAAATCCGATTTAAAATCGTTTTTAAAGCATCTAGCAAGTTAAGTAAGGTTTATAAATATTAATTTTCCCTAAATTAGATTTCCACTTCGTTATTGAAAGAGAGATGAATTTTATTGATACATGAATGATAATTTGCTCTATATTTCTGTCAGAACAGGAATTGTACGAGTTGATCTTTTCCGGTCAAGAGACTGGCTTTAGTCCATAAGAACCTCTAATAACTGCATAAATAATGTGGCAGATTGTTAATATATTTCGGACTGTCTGTAGAGAAATTTTTATAAGATAAATAGGTCTGCCACTAGTAACGACCTGTTATTTTACACCAAAGTTATTTGGTCGTCAGTATGTGTTATTAAAACTATGTTTATCATTTATTTATTTTGTCGTGAGTATGTGTTATTAAAACTATAATTACGACACCATAGAAATAAGTACGACACCATAGAATTAAGTAAGTTCTCTGTTGAACAAAAGAAAGAGGAAAGTGGAATTAAGTAATTGTGATAGTTTTCTGTATTCCTTCAAATCATTTTGTAGTAAGAATGTTCAAGAGGCAATAAAATGTACTTTGAAGGAGAAACTTCTATATCGAGAAAGAAAGAAGGCGAAGATCATAAGAAACCCCTTCTGTCTCGTCTTATCTCTTGCGGCTTCTGAAGAAGGGACTGACTTTAATCCTTTCGAGGGCGGTCCTCCGATCACCTGGAGTTCATTCTTCTTCTTGGGTATGGAGGATGAGAGCCCTGAGTTTGTAGCTCAAATATGTATATATATGTATATATATTTATACACATGTATATGTATGTATGTCTGCATGTGTGTCTATATATATTAAATTTTTCACCGTATTCTTTTTTACCTTCGGAAGATACAGCGTTAGAAGGGTACAGCCCGTGGGTTTCTCAGCAACTCTTTAGAGATGAGGTTGCTAGCCTCACCATTTTCCTGACCCCAGTAGACGGGTTTGCACGTGAACGTTCGGTCGAGTGCAACCTAGACCTTACCGAAAGATTCGATATATACTCTGGCTCAAAGCAAGTCTTCGTCATTCAGACGAAATTGAAGTCGTGTAATGTGTTGAAAATAATTGAGAGAAAACACTCTGACCTTTTTGCGCGACAGAAAGTAAACAAACGAGATAATGGCTCAAGCGATAACTGTCGAATTGAAATATCGCTGCTAGGTGACTCATCGTGTGTAAGCCTTTTCTATCTAGTGCATTTGCGTTTATTTCTCTGCTTGATGTTATTCAAATCTTTTATTCTTATGGAGTATCAACGCATTTATATTGTTTGTAGCCGAAATCTCTTTTATGAAGTAAAGCCTTTTACTTTCGTAGTTAAGAATGTGTTGCATTAGGCAATCATGTTCCATAACTAAATAGAGTGCTTGTATGCTTTCAAGTGCCTGAAAGTCCTCATGGAATAATTGCACGTTTGCTTAGCCATTTACAGTTTTCTGGTCCATAAAACACTGAAGCTTTTTAACCTGCAAATATTTTAGCTTCTCCGCTTCAAAATTTATGATATAGCGCTATATTTACATAACTGTCGGAGTCTGAAAACTTTCATAGAATAAACGTAAGTTCATATATTTCATTTCATTTTTATGAAAAGCAAAACATTGACGTTTTCCAAAATAATGAATTCCCCCACTTTTTTTTTCAATCTACAATAGTGTCACGCTGAAATAATTCTGAGGGCATGAACTTTTCGAAGTGTCTATTTCGAGTTTCTTGGCTTACTTTCATTTGCCTGGTAAATTAATAACTGACATTTCAAGAGAGAAATGATGAGAGGACAGATGGTCTTGGTTCCTCAGACAACAAAGGTAATCGGTGTAACATTAGTTTAGTTTGTTGCAGTAGCTCCTTGAATTTCTTACACATGCTGTGAACTATGTTTCCTGATTTGCGTTTTTACTCCAGGTCTGTATTTCTGCGTGTGAATTGACTATATAGCTAATGTTTATATATATATATATATATATATATATATATATATATATATATATATATATATATATATATATATACTGTATATTTATATACACACATATATATATATTATATTTAAGTTTTCCTGATCAGTTGTCATACTTAACCTTGTAATACATTTTGAAAAATATAAACAACGGGGCACTGCATGTTTTAATCCAGAGGTTTCACAGGGTGGTATTAGAAATAATACCATAATGGATATTACGGGAGTTCCATATGTAGATGAGACAATGATGACAGGAAATTGGATATGGCTTTGTCATGTCCTTCGCACAATCCCAGGGAGAGAACCGCGTGATAGTGTCAGCTGGGCTCCTGCGGCCACCAGAAGAGTTGGAGAGGAGCGAAGATTTGTTGAGGATGCAGCCCAGGAAAGGCGTGAGTGGCGGAATTTCACAGAAGCCCTCCTATGTGTCACGAGGAGTTGGAGGCTATCATTATGGCGAGAGGTTTAGCTTCCAGTTACCTCGAGAAAAACTAACTACAGTAAATCAGCATTACATTGATTCAGAAGGGAACTGTATTTCTGAAATTTAAAGGCAACTGTAAAAAAATGTTTCTTCGCATTCGACTCCTTTTGTCTCGTATAATTTTGTTGTTAATTTAGCAGTGATCTTTGTACATCTGAAAGACAGTTCTCTTCTCATTTCGAAAGCTAAGTTTCGGTCAGTGCTTTAATAGTTTCTGAACGGATTTTGTTAACGCTTTGAAGCTTGCAGATATATTATTCCGTGCCCTGCTATGCTAGTGTCTTGTCAGAGCATCGCCGCTCTCCATGATGGAAAGTTTCGTAGCGCACATCGCAAGTTATGCAAGAGGCTCGCCCCTAACTTTAGCCCTGCTGGAATGACGTAAGTTCCCAGGGACGCTTCCAGCGCTGCTTCCATACTTAGGACGCCCAAGCGTCGACGAGCATAAAAAACGGCCTATCCGTCATTTTACGAGTCTCTTTAGTGTTATTGCAAAACTTTGATCCATTGGGGAGGTTCTGTGAGTTTCCTTATCTGCTTACTGACGCACGCATGAATTGCTTACATATTCAGTTTTCCATATGTAAGTGGTGGATTAGACTAAGCCGGCCATATGCCAGCACGGGCCGTAGTGAAAGGATGTAAAGAGAATTAGGATGCCCAGCGTGGACGCCAGATTTCCAACCAACAAGTACTGATTCAGTGGGTATGAGCTT
Organism: Macrobrachium rosenbergii; assembly: GCF_040412425.1. Classification (NCBI taxonomy): domain Eukaryota; kingdom Metazoa; phylum Arthropoda; class Malacostraca; order Decapoda; family Palaemonidae; genus Macrobrachium; species Macrobrachium rosenbergii. The sequence continues at coordinate 62,088,628 of NC_089746.1, read as the reverse complement.
CTTTTCCTTTGTTCGCTCAAGTATATCAGTTCATGGGTTACTGTTTCTTATCTTATGGCGATGTATGTGTTATTAGTGCATATTCATTTAACCTGCCATATTCATTTTTTTGATGGTAAAACAGAATGGTAACGCTTGTATTTTTTTATGTGTGTGTGCGGCAAAAATGGTGTAGTCATGCTTATGATGACCATGACCATGAGAGTTTATGGCCCAGCAGTGCCTGGAGTTCATCCATGGTCACCCATTCAAGTACTAACCCAACCCAACTTCGCTAAGTCAACAGGCCGACAGACCATCGATATATCGAAAATTTTATGCAGTTTTACATTGAAGAGATAATGGAGACTGCATGCGAGAAGTGATTTAATGTCAGAGCGTGGCTTACAAAAAAATAATGCGAACAAACTACCTCATATAAATCAGCCATTTTTGTAACTGCAAAATCCGGAAAAAATGAAAGTGAAAGTAAAAACAGGTGATAATTCATTGCACGATATTAGAAAGGTTATGAGATCTAAATTTCATTTCTTTTCTATTAAAGAAATTAATGACAAAAATGCTAGCTAAAAATATAAAATTTTAAGTTTTCAAAAAGCGAAAGAATTCTTTTCAATAGTGTGCGAAAATGGGATACATGTTAAAAGTGAAATTACAGAAAAATAATTTGAAAATGTAGAAAATATTGTTTTCTAAATTCATTTTCCAAACAGATTTGCTAAGTTTGACTTTATTCATAGTCTCATCAATTCTGAATCTATAGAGTAGTATTTAAAAGAGAAAAGATGATTTCCGTAGCCTTTCAGTATAACTTCTCAGTTGCGTAAAAATGTTAGATGAGATTTATCCAGTATTAATGCAAACCTTAGGCCTACTAGCTGTTACCCCCTAAGTTTAGGAACAGTTACCTTTCAACACTGATAGCTGCTAATTGCGTTTGAATGATCTTTTCAGTTAGGTATTGAATACATTAATGGTTAATGAGGAGGACTTAAGCTAATATGACTGTAGATAAGAAGAAAAGACTATTATTTTCCAGTCAATGCTCATTGAATGGATATTAGTCTGGAGTACATTGTTGGGAAGATAGATAGCAGTGATTTTCCTGTAAAGGTATTTTACAATAATTGAAATCCTGAATTTATATGTCACTGCAATATTGCATTTTTAGTGAACACCAAGGAAACGTAGACAAGGAACCCCAGGTTACTTCTGTTACTGAGTTATTCCTGCCGTCGATTATTGTAGTCTAAGGGAGCTTGTTTAGTTGAACACACGGAGATAATTTCACCAATTATTATTATTATTATTATTATTATTATTATTATTATTATTATTATTATTCTGAGTCCTACTCTTTATATACACGATGGTCAGTAGAGGGTCAACTGCATTCTTTGCTTGGCACCTCAAAAATGAAATGCATGTAAGGCCTCCCAAGTAACAGTTGTTTCGGGCATGATAAATTCTTGTGCTTACGCTCAGTAACTGAGTCCATTTGTTGCGTAAAGCGACCGTAAGGGAGTGCAGAAGAAACACGCATTTCTTACCGAAATGAGATTCTCAGGTGGTCAACCTTGACCTGTACTGGACATTTCAGTGATAACCTGATGGTAATATGATATCCTTTTATATGTCGCTTTAGTATTACTTTCTTGCCTCGTGGAACAACGTACTGAAAAGTTCATGTAGATTATATATGACAATTTGGCCTGTAATTTATATTTTTATCAAGTTTAGCATTCACATCGTTGTTTCATAATTTATCGTAATGCTATATTAGACTAGGTAAGCCTAAAAAATAATTTCGGGGATTTTTATTTTGTTACGTTTATTTGTTTTATCAAGTTTGTTTTATGAAAATTATTCCACGCAGATATACATAAACAATCGTGAATTGTTTTTCACTTCAACATTTTACTCGGAAACAAACATTTGCATATATCTTTCAGATACGTCGTGCATTATTGCACATTTGAACGAACCACTTTTGGCCCTAAATCTACGTGGACAGAGGATCCGAACCCCTCGGAAAATGATGCGAAAGTATATCATTCTGTTGCCATAACAATACCCACAGGGCATAAATTCTGAAAGTTCCTGCTTTTATTACATTG
>NC_089746.1:62046511-62081511 GCF_040412425.1 Macrobrachium rosenbergii | reverse complement strand
TATTGTACAATAGAGAAATCGTATTTTGCCCAGTTCGAGTGACGTGGAAGTTATTACTCTCTGCAAGTTAGGAACGCTTCAATTTCTATTTCTTTGATTTTACCGTCCCGGTATTTCTTATTAAAAGTGAACGACTGCTAGACTACTATTTGAACAAAAGATGAAACTAACTTTTAAATTTGTTTTTATCATAAGTAATGTCTTTTACATGTTAATTTTCGATTGATTTATCAGTATTGTAAAATTTAGTATTTTGTCATTCGACTGAATTTACAGAAAAGGGCAATCCTGATATTCTTAGGTGAAATGCCCTCCTAATTTCCTCAACTAGTAAAACAGCCATTTTTTATGGCATTTTAATAAATATTTTGCAGGGTTAGGCACCGAAATAAATTCCTCTAATAGGTGAAGAAATGTTTTAACTCGGCCAACAAAGGGCAACGAAGATTTTTATGGAAAAAATATTTTGCAACTGAAAATTTAATCAGAGGAAAACTACAGAAAATGTAACCAGAGCAATGACATGATCAATAATTAAAAGTAAAAGAAGCAGAAATCTATGAAGGCCTCCAAAATGAGAAAAAGCTGTCGACGATAGCTGAGGAACTTTGTGTGGGCGGAGGGAAATTCATTTTTGAAACTCTCCAGTGAGCTTCCTAAACTGCCAAATTATATTGGAGGCTTTTTTCAAAACTGGGCTAAACTTAATGACGAAACTATTGCATAACTTTCGGCATGAGCGAGGGAAGTTAACGGGCCATCCAGCAAGGCTTTGTTCTGACGCAAACAAGGAGAGCGACACAGGAAAATAAGAAAAATTATCAGTTACTTTGGCCTGAACAGTATTCGTGAGTTTTTTCTTAATAAAACGATAAGCGTAAGATTATTAGACAAATATGTTTCTTAACAGCTTATACTGTTGAAATTTCCAAGTTATATATAAAAAAAATTATTAATCATATGAAACAAAAATTTTCTTCTCAAATAAGGCTTGATATGATTTTGAATCCACATGATAACAATTCATCTTAATTAATTATAAAGATAATTTACAATAGAAAAGAAGATACACTGTCTAGCACCTCAGTCTCCAGGCTTAGAAATTTACTTTATCTCATTACCTTTGAAGCCAAAAATATTTCATAATGAAAAGGAGGCCCTAGCCTATCTGCATAATACCACAAAAGTCTTTCTCGTTTATGGAAAGTTTGTATAGGCTTATGCGAAAGAGGATTTGTAGGAGTGGTTGACAAAGCCTTAAAATAAGACGGAGTATCTACCCAAGTGGTGGTGGTTGATTTCGTTGTTTTTCTTTTTGGCCCCAGTGACAGGAGCAAGGGTACATATGTAAGAATATAACATTTATTCCATTATGCGAAATTCTGTCGAATTACATGCGCAAGTTGTCCTTTTCTTATTTTAGTTAATTACGTTTCGCACATCCGAGCTCCACTTCCTTTTTCATATAAACGTCTGGACGTAGAAAAAGTATTCAGGTTCTTAAATCATATACAGGTTGCTTTTGGACGAGACGCTGAGTTTTCAGATGGTCTTTCATCATTCATGACTAACAGTAATAAGCCTATAATGAATTCTCCTAGGGTTTTGAGACCTAAAATATCTCATTACATTCGAAAGTTAGTATTTAATGGGTATCCTATTCATATGAGGTTTCGATTCTTGCGAAATTGTTTTATTTCTATTTTTGTATATGTGTATTGATTGTTGGGAAATTAATATCCAAAAGGAACTGTTACTGGTCGGGTCTCGGTGTTAAATGAGAACCCTCTTGTTCCAGGTCGGGGGTTTCATCTTGATTTAGGTTTTATTGCAGGAGAATAATCTCTGTGACTTTATCTTTTGTGTAATACCTGATGGTATTAAGAATAAATTAAATGTACCATTCCTTGATATAAAAACTCATACTTTCTACATATTTCTCTCTTTTTCGTCAACCTTAGTCGTAGCTTTCATAGTGAATCTTACCCAAACCTTAGTCCTAGCTTTCATAGGGAATCTTACCCAAACCTTAGTCCTAGCTTTCATAGGGAATCTTACCCAAACTTTAGTCCTAGCTTTCATAGGGAATCTTACCCAAACCTTAGTCCTAGCTTTCATAGGGAATCTTACCCAAACCTTAGTCCTAGCTTTCATAGGGAATCTTACCCAAACCTTGGTCCTAGCTTTCATAGGGAATGTTACCCAAACCTTAGTCCTAGCTTTCATAGGGAATGTTACCCAAACCTTAGTCCTAGCTTTCATAGGGAATCTTACCCAAACCTTAGTCCTAGCTTTCATAGGGAATCTTACCTAACAGACTGGTTGTAGATGTAAAAAGTTGCTTACCTTCTGAAGCCGACAGTGTGACGTGACCAAACAACACAGTATAATCTGATAAGTAATCATCGTAAAGAAAGGCGACTAACTATTTTACCTTTCTCCGATTTTCCTGGACTGCAGGACTGCAACGTCCCCGGGAAGTGACTAAACTGGTTATGAAGGACATAATGAAGCCCCAGCTTGCACAGTAATGTTCCGAGGCCCTGTGTTGGAAGCTCCCGAGACGTTCGTTAGATAATCCCTCATCAGGAGTGAGTCAGTAGTCCTTTTATAAGAGATTTAACGCCGTCTGAAGTTTCCTCTTTTGTGAAAAAGGTCGCTATATCTGGACGTTGCCGCCTCTTCGCGTGATTAATCCAGCGCCATCGGTAAATGTTCCGAGATGTTTTCTTTACGTTGTTTATCTTCAACATATGAAGTAATAATTGTTGACCAAACAAATAATTATAAGGTACAATGTTCTGTTATTAAATTTGTTACGTAATTAGACAATGATAATATATTATTTGCAATATTATCGATGATTGTCAATTACTCCAATAACATAAATTTATTTACATTTTAAATAGATTTTTTTTCATAAATGAACCAAAAACATGTGGTATGTTCAGTTGCTCTTATAATAAATTCGTCATGAGGTATGTTTTTAATAATTTAATTATATGATGTTGAAATTATTAATACACTCTTGAGAAGGGACAGGAACGATTTAATCTTATTAATTAAAGAGGGCGAATCATCATTTCTGTAGGTAAAGCAAATTTTCGTATGTGAAATTTTAGTGGACTGAAGTATTAGTTGACAATGGAAGCGCCAATACTTGGGAAAATTTAAAGATCAATTGGAATAAAATAAAGCATATAATATCTTTCTCACATTATCTAACAAATTTATTGGGGGAAGTTATATGGTTTACTTTATTTGTTGGTTAAATATATCAGCTGTCGGTTATGGCTATGTTGTGTTAAATGTAAGGAATGAAAAAAATGTAATGCAAACGTCTCTGAACATTTTTCCTTGTGCCTCTGAAATTAACTTATCCAAAAGGTTACTAACTACCGGTATGGCGTTGAGAGAGAGAGAGAGAGAGAGAGAGAGAGAGAGAGAGAGAGAGAGAGAGAGAGAGAGAGAGAAAACCGAGGGCTTTAATAGACTTGAAATTTGTTTCTTAAACCGTTTTTTTTTTTTTGTAATAAACAGGAATTGCCTAATTAATAAACTTCCGTGCACATAAAATCAATTTTTATTAGTCTTCTGTAAAAGAAAACTATTGTGCCGGCATTGTTTGTCCGTCCGCACTTTTTTCTGTCCGCACTTTTCCTGTCCGCCCTCAGATCTTTAAAACTACTGTAGCCTCAGTAGTTTTTATTTTATTTAAGGTTAAAGTTAGCCGTAATCGTGCTTCTGGCAGCGATATAGGACATGCCACCACCGGGGAGTGGTGGGAGTTTCATGGGCCACGGCTCATACAGCATTATACCAAGACCACCGAAAGGTAGATCTATTTTCGGTGGCCTTGATTTTACGCTGTAGCGGCTGTACAGAAAACTCGATTGCGCCGAAGAAACTTCGCCGCATGTTTTAATTATTTATATTGTTTTTGAGAAAATATTCATAATTAAATACTCCTCACAACATAGAAATTAAAATTAGAGATAGAAATGTTTTAACACATGAACGATCTCAGGGTGCAATTGATTTGTGTTGTCAGCCTCAACCAGTTTTTCTTATGGCAACATTTCCTTCCTTAATTCCGGGTCACCTAACGACCATTAAGAGAAAATTGGCCCCGAACTAATCGCCCAAATGAACTCTAGAGCTAACAAGAAGGGCGTAGTTTTTATTGCCGTTTTTCTTCCCTCGACGACAGAGGAAAAAGAAAAAGAAATGTAAACAGGTCAGGAAGTTGTTTCTCGTGCTCTGAGATGCGCAGAGTAATATTGCCTTAAGTTAGACAACTGATCAGTTAACATGGCCGTAACCTCTTTGTTTCTTTGTCACCTTGAACACGACCATAAAAATTATGCCTCGGTCAAGGTCAGGAGGTGTTTGACTTGATGCTGAAACAATCTAGCCTAGCGTTTGAACTCAATATCAGTAATGCAAGAAGTTATCTGGGAAAAATGGAAACGACTGGACTTGACGCTAGTCTGACTGTCAGCCAGCAACTACTGCATTACATTAACAAATTTTGCGTGACCATATTGCTGTAATTCTACATGATGTGCCTGTGTAGAGAAAATTTGTTTCTTGCTGAAATATATAACAGTAATGACAGTGACACATTAGATGCTAATTTCCACTTTCGAAATCTAATAGCAGTTGCTGTTTTTCACTCGAAAGTCATAATAAATGAATCAAGTAGTGTAGAAAATTGTTATCTACTATAACATTACAATTGCACTTTACTAGTTTTCTCAAAACTAATACTGTACATGATTTGGCATTCTAATCACCTCTGTATAGGTTTTTATAAAGGTGAGTAAATAAGTAACAAACTTATATTTAAAGAACTATAAGGTATGGTCCCTTGGACAAAGAGAGACTCAAGAATTTCCATATAATTCTTGACTGAATCCAAGATATTTATTCTTCACCTCCATAAACTTTTAAATCAGTAATCCAGGCAGCTGATAAATCTGGGTCTTGATTTTTCTCGTGTTTTATAATTTAGGAAATTTATTGTAATTTTTAAAATGTATTGTTATGCATTTTACATTTGCTACACTTTTGAAATTTGGAATTCAAATTTGTTAAACTTTTCACCTTTATCTTCCCTCTTCGCTATTTTCCCAGGTGATCGCAAATCTACGTCTGGCTTCACCAGCTTCTCAACAAAAGAAATGAAAACTTTTCCTAAATTGCCAGTTCTTCCAGGGGCGTTTGCTCAGTTTTCTTTAACGAAAGAAAGTCGGTCCTCCTGGTCTACTGCCTCCGTGTTTTCGGCATATGTACATTGCCCGAAGGGAGATGATGTTTGCAACGGCGGCTCGAGAAGTTTATACTCTCATTTTATCACTCGGGGGCCAGTTCGTTTTTCTTCTAGAAATGTAGGTTCTTGGTTTTTATTCTGTGTGATTCTAGTTTTGTTTGAAGATGCAAATTTTACGTGGTTTTTCGTTTTACGGAGTCATTAGCTCCAACGCGTTCACACGTTTTATATATGTAAATGTAAGTATGTATATATATATATATATATATATATATATATATATATATATATATATATATATATATATATATATTATACCTACCAACATACTGACAATATATATATATATATATATATATATATATATATACATATATATATATATATATATATATATATATATATATATATATATTGTCAGTATTTTGCCCTTTTCAGTATTAATTAATAAAGTTTAAGTGTTATCTTAGTATTAAGCCATTTGGGCAGTGTTCCTTTTGGTCTTTTGTGTCCTCCTCAGCGGCCCTTTGCTTGTTTACCTGTTATTATAGTTTTGTTTTTTCTTTTCAAGTAGTGTGGTCCAAGCTCCGCCTCTTTGAGAGGTTTTGTTTATGGTCCCGTGATGCTGGGAGACTGCCTGTTTTGAGCAGTTTTATTTGTTCTGGCTGCATAAGGGATATTTGGATATTTTTAAAGCTGAAATGTGACCTAAGTATACAAAAATTGACCAAACAGATTCCGTTCACCTGCCTAACTCGCATAACTAACATCTACGTTCGACGTCAGTTGATGGTTTATATGACTAAGAGATTATAAAGTATGGTGGTCGTGATTATCTACTGTTCTGCTAAGCGGCGCTCAACACCAGCATTGAGCAGGTTGCAAAAAAGTGTTGTACCATCACATACCTACAAAATAGTCTTTATAATCACAGACGAATGTCCAAACTCTGAGATCCTGTAACATCTAATTCAGTTTTCTTCCGGAGAATCGAAAACCATCCGTCTCTCTCGTTGAAAAGATTTTCCTGTTATAAACTCTAAGCCTCTGAAAAGCTGGGTCGTGCCCTGAAGACCCTTTTAGAGGGCTGTCGGTTTTCCATCTGCGGAAGGCCGGTGGATAAGCGCTGGACCGTGCGAAGCTAATTTCGGGTCTCTTCGTGCTTGAAGACCGCGTTTATTCTCAGGAGAGAAAATGTTGGATTTTATGTTTTTCGTATATGTCTGTCATTCTTTTGCACCTAAATATGTGCATATTTTTTTTTCTCAGTGTAAGCCCTAGTCGGGGTTGCTGTTTTTAACCCAACTCTCCATATTTCTGCTGGCTAGGAACTGGCAACAAGTTTGGCTGGCTCGCTGGTTAGCGGCCTCCCATTCCCTTCAGTGGCTTGGTTGTACAATATGCAAGCGCTTGTGTACTCACTATCTATATATATATATATATATATATATATATATATATATATATATATATATATATATATATATATATGTATATTTGTGTTTTTGTTATGTGTTTTTAGGTGAGTGTCTGTGTGCAATGGTGCTTGGGTATTCGTATTTTGGTGTTTGCTAAAGTATTGCAATTAATTCCAATATTAGACGAAATAGAAACTGACAGACAAATACAGTACAATTGGTGTGATAGTCGGTCACAGTGACGAGTGAAATTTAATCGTAAATAACAGTCTTAGCAAGAGCTTTTAATTAATCATTTCAGTTGTTTAGTCGAGTAAATATCTTTCCTTGTATGCAACGCTTAAGAAAGTAAAAGAAAAACTGAAAAACAGGTGACCTTAGCGACACTGACAAAGACCCTCAAGTTTCCAAGAACCGACCATTGAATTTTTCAACCCATTTATGAGCTCAGCTTTTTTATCAGTTCCATATCGTTGAAACGGCCAGTTAGGAAGAATTGGCTCTTGACCAATGACTCTCAACGACCTGGAGAGTCTACCCACCATTTGGGTTTAGATGCCAGCTTATCAGCCAATTTAAGCAGAAAGAATAAAACTTAACAAAAGACGGATGGAAGGAATAAAAGGAAACACTGCCGTTAAAAGGTAAATTAAGATTCTCTTTCTTCCGTGAATTATTCTTTTACCAGTAATGGATTTTAACCTTTAGGAAATACCACGAAGTGCTGGGAAGTACTTTTTTCTCCAATACGTAGTCACGTTTTGGTGTCGAGTGTCAAAAGGAACTGGATATAATTCTCATGACATGAGACTTTCTTTCAAAAGTACAAGCAGGATTTTATGGTATAATTCAGTCAGTGCAAATAGCAGAAAGAAGGACAGAAACGACAGAAAATCCTGTAAAAATATCTTCTTTTTATAATTACCGTAGTCTGTCTTTTTGGAGCTGTTGGTCAGTACCCTCAGCTGAAGCTATTGAAGCTAATCGTGAGTGGGTGCTAATGCATCTGGACATCTTCGTAGGTTTCAGTGATCTCGGCTGCTAAGATTTGTCGCCAGCCTAGCATTAGCAATTCTCTGGTAGACATCAGAGGTGCCTCACACTGAGGGACCTGGGGCAACCCGAACGAACTGTAAGGTCTGTAAGGTAAGGCTACATGTCGGAGTTAAGCAGTCCCTGTAATGTGTTTCCTCCCTTCCATTTCAGAGGTGCGGGGTTCTCGTAAATGTTCTGTGTTTCTTCTCTTTTAATGGTATTTCCTTGACAAGGCCCTTTTACTGGTGCGTTTGGAGTTGGAGTGCAATCTTTTTCTTAATTGTTTTTCTCTTTATTGTCTGCCTTTTTCAAGATTGATCAGGGTATTTTAGCTATATTCTTTTAAGATGCACGTTGAATGTCGAGTCTCTCTATATCTGTCTTTATATATGTATATATACATATATGTTCATGCGTGTATATATGTACGTATATATATAAGTACATGTGTGTGTCTGTATTTTAAACCGTATTCTTTTTCTCTCTGGGAGGGATGGAATCAGAAGGATGCAGACTAGGTTGCTGAACAGGTCTTTTAGAGATGAGGTTGCTAGCCCTACACAGCTTCCCTGACCTTAGTAGACATTGTTAACCATTTTCAGTGTGGTGTCCAGGTGAGCCGCGGTAGGCCTACAACAATCCACTCATATTCCAAGCCCGTATACACCCTTCCTACAAACATTTAGTCAATTAAGTCGTCAGTAACTGAGAGGCAGCACTCAGAACTGAGTCAGTGAACTTCCTTTTTTGCGTGACATAAATAAACTGGATAAGTGCTAAAACAATGTGTCGATTTGAAAAACCTTTACAAGGAGACTTATCGTATGACATGTAAACCTTTTCTATTTTGTACTTTGATTTTTATTCTTCTGCTTAATTTTATTTATATCTTTTATTCCTATGGAGAATAATCACTTGTATAGTTGTTTATAGACGAAATTCTATTTGTGATCTAAAACCTTTTGCATTTATAGTAAAAGCTGTGCTGTTTTAGGCATTTATGTTTCATGACCGAGTAAAGCTTTTGTATATTTTCAAGTGTCCAAAAGTCTCATGGGATAAAAGAATGTTTGCTTAGCCATTTATACGCTTTTTGGTTCATGAAACACTAAAGCTTTTTAAGGTAGGAATATTTGAACTTTGTTCTTTTTCCTTCATATTTTATGACATAGCGTTATATTGACATAATTCTGCGAGTCTGAGAACTTTCATAGAATAAACGTATGTTTATTTAATCATTTAATCTTTATGAAAAACAAATAATTTTTCCAAAATAAAATTTTTGCCATATGTGTAATCTATGATAGTTTATTTACCGTTTCCATTATTCTCGCCAATAAAACACTCAAGGCTCTCTCCTCTTCCTACCCTCCCCACCCCTTCCTTTCCCCATGATGAAATGACTGAATGGTCCTCGTCTCTGTCAAGAAAGGTAAATACTGTTGTAAAAATTAGCAAGTTTGTTATATTGGCCATTGAATCTTACATGTGCTGCGGTTGGTTCTATTAGAACTGTTTTTTCTGATTCTATTCTAATAGTTTATGTTGTGTATTACATACGCACACACAGACATTCAAACACACATACTATATATATATATATATATATATATATATATATATACTGTATATATATATATATATATATATATATATATATATATATATATATATATATATATATATATATATATATATATAGAGAGAGAGAGAGAGAGAGAGAGAGAGAGAGAGAGAGAGAGAGAGAGAGAGAGAGAGAGAGAGTCTCTTAGGCTGAAATAAAAAAAAAAGTCAGTCCATCTGTGTATGCAAGTTGGATTTATCTCGGATTTATAGGGGAATTTATTGTAAGATATGAAGCAGCCAGCATTTAACTGGTGTAGATGGCCAGTACAAAACAGACTCACAAAGTACCCATTTTCTTATATCTAATGCTGAAGAGATTTTCAACATTAATGCTCATCATTTTTTTTTTTTTTTACAAATGTGAAGTGTTTTCATCCTAATTATTTAAAAGAGTCCAGCGTTCTAGTGAGTTTAAAATGAAAGCACCTGATATAAGCATTTTTAATGTATTGTCATTGAATTAAAATGGTAAAGATTTTCATAAATTAAGTGAACATTCTTGGGTGTTTAATCCTAATCACGTATTTTTTTCTCTGTTAATCTGAATGCCAAAAATTATGTAAACATAAAAAAAATTGATATGGCAGTGTTGCGCGGACCGATGTAATCTCCAAGTTCCAGCCACGTTATTGCATCAGGAAGTAATTTAGAGAGAGAGAGAGAGAGAGAGAGAGAGAGAGAGAGAGAGAGAGAGAGAGAGACATATACTTGTGTCGTACCTAAATCTTGGTAAAATGACAATTTTTTAATGATTAAAGCATGAGTTGTCTTTGGCTCAGAGTTATTGTTGTTACAACTCAAAATACTTTTAGCAAACCTGCAATTACTGTTTCAGAAGATTATTATAGTCTTTTTGTGAGTGTCCTTGTCTCATCGCCCCACCCAATGAATTAGATATAAATAATAAGGATTTAGGGACATTTCGCTGCAAGTCAAACTGTCATGTATTCTATCAGGACCTCCATTGAAGAGGGTTTAATAATAAATTCTTTTCCTTTTTAAGGCATTTGCTGCTTCGTTCTTCTTTAAGTTTATTATTTTCACAGAAAAAATAGAAAAATAGAGCTCAGATGATTATGCAATGTGCTATAAACCAGAGTATGGTTAATATATTGCGTCCATTGATGTTCACATAACACAGTTACGTCATATCGATTTCTTCAGCTCTTTATGTTTATAACTATACTGTGAACGTTGTTATCAATTTATCTGCTTATTTTTATTTTTATTTTTTTTCTGTCATATCGTTATACATAGTTACTAGATGAGGTGAACCGTTTGCACTATTAGATTAAAATCTGGTCGCTTTCATCCATTGTATTTTCTGGGTATTGTTCTTCCCGTATGATTGATGTCTTTTTATAAGCCATTTTATTTTTTGTTCATAAATTGTCATGCAATGTACCACAGTCTAACATGAGCAGTTAATTAACATGCAAACTGGCCCGCCTGCAAGAAAAAAAAAAAAAAAAATTCGATGCATGTGTCCACATACTCTGATTGCGGGAGGCAATGAATGCAAATCCAAAGCAACATCATTTGGTAAAGGTATCCAGAAGTTAGCTCCTTTTCCAGAGGTATTGTTGCCTATGCAGAGAATGATGTTTGCGCTGAGCAAACCTCCACCTTGAATTAAACTTGAAATGCGCAAAAGTAAATGAGCAGATAACGTTCGCACACAGGAAAGCAATCTTGCTCGTACGAAACTCCAGGGACTCGTTTAATATATACAAAAATATTTATCTATCTATATATATATATATATATATATATATATATATATATATATATATATATATATATATATATATATATATATATATATATATATATATATATATATATAATTAAATGCAGTGGGCATAAAAATATTTATTAAATTGTTCAGTACAGATAGTCTATGGGTAATGACACTTACAGTCACTGTATAGTTACTAGTATGTGTGCTTGCATGGGTATATATATATATATATATATATATATATATATATATATATATATATATATATATATATATAATATTATATAAAAATTTGCAGGTGTGCTTTGTGAAGATGTTTCTTTTATTATTATTATTATTATTATTATTATTATTATTATTATTATTATTATTATTATTATTATTATTATTAAGGCTAATGCTATTTTCTCTCAGTGCTGATGTGCGGTGACAATGAAAACGAAGACCCGGACGCCCAGGGAAGGGAAACCATCAAGTTATTGAGGACCGGTATCAACTCAGGCGTCAGGTAGGATACCTGATAAAACAGTTATTTCTGTTATTTTTACGCATAGTTATCTGATCACTTACTTTTGTAGTAGTATATATAATTATGCATACTCCCTGTTTATCGTTCTTTTCTTGCTCCGCTTTTGTGGAGAAAGCATCAGCATTTGCTCTGTCCAGAAACGTGGTGGCAATTAAGGAAAACAAATGATGAAGCATAAATATGGATTCAGATTCCTAGTTAGAAAAGCAAATAAAGAAATGAAACACTGCTAATTAAAGATTCATTCTCAACAATTAAACATTCAGCTCCGACCCAAAACCAACAGTTCAAGTATAACCAAAAGTCCACGCGTTATTTATTTTCATATTATCAGCTCCTGCAATCTATCCCATGCTTAGCGATACAGGCGAGTATAAATGTGGGATAAAAAAATACAATGGTTCTGCGAAAACACATCATGGGTTCCCCGCTGTGGATTTCGGACGGGTAACGCGAGAGGATATTTCCGTTTCCCATTTTCCTCTTTTGCTTCGAAAAATGTTTCCCCTCTGAAATCAAGCAACCGGGAAACGACGGTGCGTTATTAGCCGATAAAGTAGCTTATAGTTAGAATAACGTTTCGTGGAAAAGGCTTCGTTGAACGCATTTCATTTATGCTTCCGTGTCTCTTGTATTCCCGTGTCTGCGGTCATCTGAAACTCATTAGCAAAGCATACAGTATTTAAACCCTCAGTAATTTGCACACTCGCACGCACACACACACACACACATATATGTGCGTGTGTGTGTGTTCGTATGTGTGAATCTCATGCACACTGGAAACGCGTAGGCATTTCAAAGTTGAATATAAATGCACACAAAGTTTTCTTCCCAGTCGGAAGTTTAGACCCTTGTATGAAATTCATTCGCTGTTATTCCTGTGAATCCTTGTGAGAACGGATGGATAAATCGCTTTGTTTTAATTCTACCTCTCTTCGTGTTCGTTGAATAATTCAGTTGAAAGACTGTCGATTCCGATTTCAAAATGTATACAAGGTGAATGCAGCAGAAAAAAATAAATATCTCATGCTGTTTTTACTAATATGGCTTCTGGATGTGATTGGGATTGCAACAAGCACCGAAATCCTAATATTGCAGTCGTTGGGTAACGCTTGTTTTCCCCAGCTTTCTTTTTATTCAGTTGTTAGGTTCATCCCTCTTCTTTTATCTGGTCGTGTAACCGATATGTAAATAAGAATTGTCTCCCAAAATACGAGCGCTTGATTTTCCAGTCATTTAAAAACAGTTAATCATACTCCTTGTCCTCAATCCCTGTTTCCCACCAAGCGAGTTTTATATTAAAAAAAATGTCTAATGTCTGGTGTCCAATTCTGACATAGTAATAATAAAAAACAATGGTATAAGTGGGCTTGGGGAAGAGAAGAGTCCTAACCAGCTTATCAGGCGAGGCTTTTGAAGTTTTTCAAATAACCGGAGAAGCAATTACGTCTCGTTTCGGATCTTAAAGTTCCTGAAATGGCCTAACGAAGTGTCTGAGGTTTCCCTGAACCGACGTCGGAAATCGGACGGCCTTCATTTGTTTCACGACACCGATTGTTACCGGTGTTTTTCCCTTCTTCCTCTTCCTCTCATTCTGGTTTTTGCTGTTGCTTTGACTTCAAATTCGTTGGAGTAGATTTCGATTTTGGTTACTGGTATAGATGAGGCCAGGCTTATGCTGGGGAGGGTGTTTGTACAAAGACGGCTGGGGAATGTGTTAAGGGGACAAAGTGAATAGGCTCTGGTGCCTGCTGTGCTGATTCATAAAGCTTAGTGAATATATCCCGAGTATTTATAGTTATGAAACTATTTCAAAATTGCTTTGTTAAATCATTTACACGATTGCAATGATGAATTTATATTTATTTATAACTATGGGGTGCCAGCTATTCAAGGTCGAGTGGGAATTGTGCATTTGTCCTCTGCGCCTTCATTGCTTTCATTAGTTTAGTGATGACTAGAAATGTCCATCGGAAATATGAAGGCAGAAACACACCTCTAGCGGCCTACATCCGTGTTTCGAATTTTTACTGTAAAGATTCACTGCTACGCTATCAGAGCGTAGCAATTAAAGCGGAGTGATTTTCCAGCCTTTGAATTTATTTCCATATTTGCAATTTCAGTGTTGCTTATCTTACAAAGCAGTAACATTATCCACTTCAGTTGTTCTCAGTATGCCACGTTTTTTTCTTTATATTCATTAATATCAAAACTGTTGGACAAAGTTTCAAATAGAATTTGTAGGAGTATATATATATATATATATATATATATAATTTATATATATATACATATATATTTATATATATATATATATATATATATATATATATATATATATATATATACATATACATATATATATATATATACATACACATCCAGTACTAAAATGGTTCCGTGGCACGTAAACATATAGAAGCGTATGTTCTCTAACGAGGGTAAAAGCTCCTTTAACTTGTGGGTCTTTCAATAAATATTTCATTTTTCGGGGTATTATCAACTTATGAAACCCAGGACTGAGGTTCACATTATTAATTTTATTCATCAACGAAACATGATTCTATTACCATTCTGTCTAAAATATCGCTAGATTGACATAATATTGTAGTATCCTTCCAGTTTATTACATGACCTTCGTTTCCCACGTGACTAAAATGCCACTAGATTAGTTACCACTTCGTACATTACAACGATTCTGGGAAATCCTTGTGCAACAAGATTTCCCAGGCTATCACAGCCTGTACTAGGGTCGTTCTTTATCAAAAAGGTTATGATACAGTCGACACTGTATGTTCAGTAATTTATGGAGATGACAAAATTCATCGTAATATAGTACACATAAAAAAATACGGCAGATTTCACTCTTATGAAACCTATTATGGCCTTATTTTTTATGAAATAATCGTGTTGAGGTAAGAGGTAAATATGCAGCATATTAGTTGCCAGTTAGAGAATTTTGAACGAAATCCTATGCAGTCATGTAGCGCGACTTCTGAGCATGGCTGTACATACAGTCATAACAAATAAAACTGTGATAAATCTGTCTTTTTGAGTATTTTGAAATGTGATCTTACAGTAAACTTCCTATAATTAATCTTGAGTTCAATTGAATGCTTACTTAGATACTATTTATATAATTAAAAAAAATGTTCCGCTCGATACATGGACTCGAGAACTATATACCTGTAATTACGGAAGAAGTTCAAGAATGCCTTTTCCAACAATATTCATTGTTTCTCTTGTACTTCTGTAAAATAAATTACACATACTTGCAGATGTAAAAGCAAATATCTATTTTATGCTTATCAAAACAAATCGTTCAAGTAAGGTAATATCACACATCAAAACTATGGTATCTTGGGCATTTATCTTATATTCTGATGGTAATTAAACATCAAGTGGAGACTATACCTAGAAGTTTACTACACTTTGTAATCACACAGGCAAGGGAGAGCATTAACTAAACGTTACCTGCCCACTCCCGAATGGATAAAAAAATTAGAAGTGAATGTGAAACAAATGGATAAATATATTAGTCTAGTTTTTCTGGGGAAACTAAGTAAAAAAAAAAAGTCATATTTCACTATAAACTCCATTACTCAGGTTGATAGAGAAAAATATCATGACAGAATTTAGCTACAGGCTCAGCATCTGGAATGGAAGATTTTGCTAGGCGCCTTTTAACCAAGGGAAGATTTTGTTAAAATTAATCCGCGGTATTTAGGGAATCTCTCAGATGTTCATGGATAACAAAAATGACATTAGGAGAAACATTAATTTTTATTTTTAGCAAATAGCTGTGAGAAAATCATTCAGGATATGATTTCTTTACGGTTTTACTGCTGTTACCGAACTTGAAACGATATTTGTTTTTAACTAAAAGCAAATGATCGTTTTGAGTTTAACCGAGAAGTGACCAAGAAATTAAGGGGCGAAATGTCTCCACTTGCAAATGAACCTAATCTGCTCCCAGAAAGAAATAAGCAAATGAAAATGAAAAAGACGATCTTCAATGTGTATTTTATAAAACTGTTTTGTTAGATGAGATCCAAATACATCACTGTATCATTTTTCTGCCAATACGTTATGCGCAGGCGTCGCCAAGCGTCTTTGTCTGAGGGAGTAAGTTTACGCAAAAGTTATCTTAACTCTTTTAGAAGTTGGGAAGAATATTTATTGAAAATGCGGAGAGCTACAAAGTGCATCTTCGATTTAGTTACCAAATTTGTAATATCTGGTAAACTTATGGCTAAACAGTACTTTGAAGAAATATATATTTATATATATACGAGTGTATATATATATATATATATATATATATATATATATATATATATATATATATATATATACATATATATATATATACATTTATTTATGTAATATTTATTAATATAAGAATATACATATACATACATAAAAAACACGCACACACACACACACACATTATATATATATATATATATATATATATATATATATATATATATATATATATATATATATATATATATATATATATATATTTTATATATTAATGCATATATACATATGATTTTGTTTGTGTGCGTGCGTGTGTTTGTATGATATGATAGCTCAGTTCACTACAGTCAAAATAACCAAACTGAGGCGTACATATCTTCATGATTACCCAAGTCTGCTCAAATGAAAATAAACATGTCGTAATATTAAACAAACATCCTGGAGTTTTTCATTTGAGGAGGACGTCGACCTCGGAAGAAACTGGGTCTGTTTGGGTACTCATCTCAGAGTCAAATGACCAACAACGTTCGATGCATTGTTGACTGAGAACGTCTTGCCCTTGCGAAAGCAGAGACGTATTTTTTTAGGTGAATGTGAAACAGATCGTCCGAACTGTCGTCATGTTCTTGAGTCTGTTTAATTCCTCCTTGATTTACCAACTCGACAATATACTTTGTTGTTTGCTTCTTGAATAGTAGAGCGAAAAGATTTCGCAAGACGTTGTTAAGAGGGTTGACTTCGAGATACATTGCCATTGTTTGTAGTCGGTCCAAGGAAAAGTGTTTAAGGTATTTTTACTTATTTTATCTTGCGTGAAGCGATATAACGCAAGAGATGAAGACATTATAAAGATACAATGCCTGTCTTTTCTTCGTTAGTCACGTAAGAGAAAATTTTCCAAGATGTTTGATCTAATTTTATAATATATGAAGTAATTTTTCGTAACAATTGCGTAAGAGACATGGCCACCGTAAATAACGGGAATGTATAAATAATGTGGAAGGTGTACTTTACTCTGACGTTATTGAACGGTTTTGTCCTGAGATACGATGCTTGTTTTTATACAAGAAGAAAAATACTTTAAATTTGGGTATAATCGTCGGAGTTATTTATGACAAACGTACGTGAGAAAGGCGGAACTTTCCGAGTAAATAAGAAACATATTCACACAACGCGGAAGTTATAACCTTAAGGTGTGATGAACGGAAAACGGAACCTTTCAAAATTCCGAAAGGTATTTTTCAACGGATGGAAACATATATCAAAGTAAGAGATATCATTAAACAACGTTGGAGGTGTAACCTTATGTTAAGATGTGGGTAAAACTCCACCTTTCAGAGTTCAACTCTAAATGAGGCAAAACCATAAGGCCACGAATTTCATCTTGTACACTAAAACAAAAGATAGAATCTGCCGCCCGAAGGATACTCACATATCTCTCGTATGTTAAAAAAAATTGAATATGGCGACGAAAGTGAAAAATGGTACCAAAAAGAAATAACAAGCGGGAACCGAACGCCCATCTGAGAAGACTTGAGTATACAGAAGGGATACACTTCTTGCTGAAATTACCTTTTATCTGGAGCAGTATGTTAACATAAAAATTCATTGCACTTCATTTTCTTTATTGAGATTCAATGCGCGGCCGCTTCGAGAATTTATTGCGCGCCTTTAATATCAAAAACGTTGGAGCTAAGCTGTGAGCTCTCTGCATAGGAAATGGTTGACCCTCAAATGTTTTATGCGGTATTTTGTTGTGGAATATTGGATGTGTTTGTTATGAAACCCGCTTTCAGTTAGTATTGTACATATATATATTTATTTATTTATATATATGTATATATAAATATATATATATACATATATATATATATATTATATATTATATATATATATATATAATATATATATATATATATATATATATATATATATATATATATATATATATATATATATATATATATATATATATATATATATATATATATATATATATATATATATATATATATATGCACACACATGCACACTAGCTGACAAACCCGGCACTGCCCGGGAAAATCTGAATGATAATCAATAAATTCTCTCTCTCTCTCTCTCTCTCTCTCTCTCTCTCTCTCTCTCTCTCTCTCTCTCTCTCTCTCTCCTTTTCCTGTTAAGATAGTTGCTTAAATTGTACTACCCAGCATTTTTGGCATTTCACTCCTTGTCACCCCCCCATTCCTATTGGGGCTGAAACTTGGACTTAAAGGACATTGGGAGTGCCATTACTCATCTCAGTGACCTCGAAAACTGTGGATGAGACACTAATATCTGTCATTTTTGACATTTTATTTTCCACCTATTCTCATCCCCCTGTTCCTGTCAGGGCTGAATTTGGACTTAAAGGCATCGAGAGTTTCATTATTCATCTCAGCGACGTCAAAAACTATGGATTAGATACTAATATGTGTCGTTTTCGGTTATGTGTACATATCACCCCCTTCCCACCCCTACCCCATTTAGTGCTAGATAGTAAGTCATATGTATACCGAAATGAGATATGATAAACCCACAGAGTTTTTTTAGTTACTAAGTCTACAGGCAGAACCAGCCCCGTTCCAGGGAAGCCCTTCTCACCCCCGCCTTTGGTGCTCTTTGGTGATAGTGATGTCTTACCCCAACAGTATTCTTTTCCAAATAGTAAGTTATATGTATTCCAAGTTTGGTCGAAATTCCTCAGTGCATTTCAGAGTTATGCTGGAACACACACACACACCTTCATACATACATTTTTATATATATAGATATATACATATATATACTTGTATATACACATTTTATATAAATATATATGTATATATACACACATATATTCTTGTATATATATATAATATATTTACGTATATAATCATTATTTTTGTCATCCTTAATGTTCACTGGAGAGAGAGAGTGCTGAGAGTACCTTACCTAATGTATTGTGAATGTGAGGTTATCTATAGCAGCAGCTTTTGCTTTTGTAAAATATATAATATAACTATAATCATATAAAGATTTCCAAATCTTATATAAATATTCATAAGGACTTCATAACGCAATTCTTTGGCTTTATATACATATGCCTATTGGCGGCTTGCTTTAAAAAATGAAAAAGCCATTATTTTCTTTTATAACAAATGTTTCTCTGTTTTTATGAATAACATTCTTTTGGGAATGTAATTTCATAAAAAAATGCAAACAAGTTATTTCCTTCATTAAAACGCGTTAACTAATTATAATGGTATTATGAAGAGTGTAAAATATATAAACAAGAAAGTGTAATATAAGGATATTCTAGGTGCCCTACTGTTGTGATTAGGTAAGGAAATTATGGAGCATACATTCTGCCAAAATATTTTTCCTGATTTATTTCGACAAATTGAAAAATGCCACTCATACCCTACTCTTGGAATTCAGATTTTCCCGTTGCCTAAATAAACAATTCCCAGGAAATTCTCACCCCAGATATTTTAGGCGATAATTCTGAACCTCCCGCAAGAACCGTCTATTCATGGACATTCACAGTTTTCTAAAAAAAAAAAAAAAAAAAAAAAATACACGAATAGGCAGTTTTGAGGCAATCCGGTACAAAAACTCATTGTTTTCTCAGAGTGTGCTGCCTGCTTCAATAATTAATTCTCTGTTAGGAAAAATTAGTCTCTCATTAATTGGTTTTACATTTCTCAGTTAATCAGATTTGCATGCTTGCGTATGTATATGTGCATATATAAAGTATGTATATATATATATGTATATATATATATATATATATATATATATATATATATATATATATAATGTAGAAAACTTTCTTCTTTTAAACACATTTCTTGAATATGATGACCACCATTGGTCTGATTTTTGTGTTGCAGTTTTTCAATATATATATATATATATATATATATATATATATATATATATATATATATATATATATATATATATATATATATATATATATATATATATATATATATATATATATATATATATATTTATATATATATATATATATATATATATATATATATATATATATATATATATATATATATAAATATAATCTAATCTAATATTTTTATTACATCAGCCGTTTCACTTGTTTTGTCCTCAACTACCTGATCCTTCCTATTGTATATATATTCGTTCGTCATGCAGCTGCACCGTCAAACACCGTACTATTTTTCCTCATTTAGCCTTCGTTTTCATCATCTCACCACTGAGTGTTTTTATTCCTTCTCCCTACGCCCTATTTACAACAAGTATTCCTGCTAACTCGCCGACTCCATCCTTCTATTTTGTGTAATCCATATGTACGATGCTTTTCACCCTGCATCTGTAAGAGAAATGCATCAAAGAAATGCTGTTTCGTGAGCATTTCTTTCTAGAATTCATTGTATTAACTACATGCAACTCGGAGAGAATAATAATTCTGTTACGGGTCCTCACCCATTTTTGTTGAGGCATTTGGAAAATGTGTCGTATGAAAAAGGCTGAATCAAGTTCCGAGTCACAACAAAAAGAAATTTATAAAGGTTATTCTTTAACTGCTCTGCAAAAGATCTAATAGGTTTAACTGGGAGAGCTATGGAAATTTCTCAAATAATGCAGAATGTAATTTCATTTCCTTTGGAAGTTTCAGAACCCCTGTTTGCTTTATCACCCCAGCTCTCTCTCTCTCTCTCTCTCTCTCTCTCTCTCTCTCCCTCTCTCTCTCTCTCTCTCTCTCCAGAAGACTACCACGTTTATAGCGCCGACTGCAAAAAGGTCCCCCCATCGCATGTTCTCTCAGGCTAAACTACCTCGTATCTCTCTCGTACTCTTTTACGAGATCCCTTTTTTCTTTTTTAACTATGCGCATGCCACTTTTCCATAAAGGAGTACGTTGTTACACCAGTCCCTCCCAACACCCTCCTACCTCTTCTTTCCAAGGAGGCTTACGTTGTAGCTCTTTTCCGTATTTCTATCCTCCCTCCACATGGCCGCATTTATTTTACTCTCAATTTTTATCCACTTATCGACTGCCTAAAGAGAAATAAAGGAGGAGAGAGAGAGAGAGAGAGAGAGAGAGAGAGAGAGAGAGAGAGAGAGAGAGAGAGACTATAAAAGACGGTTCAGGCTGTGATGTGAAGATAGTTCTTTCTGATGTTTGGCCCATTTCAGGGCCGAAATAGCCAGTGAGTTTTCAGCTTCCAGATCAGAATTCCCGGTTAACCTTCCGGCGACGTGTCACCCACATTCCCGTTACTAGCAAAAACAGTGACTGGTTGTACAGTGTTCGGGATATTTAAGCGCTAACTCTTTGTTAAATTTTCATCACTCATTTTTCTTCCTTCCCAGACTCGTGTTGACACATCGCCTCCTCACAATATGCCCCAAAGGTCCGTTGCAACTATCAAAAGTAATTGCGAAATAAGAGAAAGTAAAAGAAGTTATTTCTCGAAAACAGTTTCGTCTTGCTTACTTAAAATAGAAAAAAAAATTATATGTAAAATGATTATTACGAGCATTGCATTGCCAGAAGATAACTTTGATACCATCGTTATAGAGCATTGTATGAGGTCCCATCTTCCATAAATTAGGAGCCTGCTAATTTTTTCTCTCTTTTTTACGAAACGTGGTTGATAGACAATTTCCTCTGAAATGTTTTTAATACTTTCCCATTAATTTTTCAGTTTTTCTTGATCATGTTTTAAACATCTCTGATAAAGGTTTTTTTTTATTCCGCCGCTTTTCAAGTGTTCATTGTTATCAAATAACACATCTTTTATTTTTTACATCAAAGTGATTTGTTTTTTTTTGTTTTCTTTATCTTCTAGCCTTAATTGTAAATTTTCATATCTCTTGCTTTTTATTCAACTGACACAGACCTGCGTAGAAATAATTGGAAAATAATTTACTGAATTAATTATATAACTAGGGACTGGCATGACAACAGTTTTGATCACTGACACCGCTAGTAGGGATGTTAACAGATCCTTTTGATACGTCTAACGAAACATAAACCAGTGTGCATTTATAAACAAAGCTTTTGTAAACAAAGTGAAGCGCCTCATCTAGCATTTATTTAGTTACGTATTACCTCGACATTCCTGCCTTTCTTTTTTCAGTACCTTCAGTTTACACAGTTCCTATTCGCTCGTCCTTGTTATAAGTTTCAGGTTTCACAATCTCACGAGTTTCACAATCTCCTCACAATGCACCAAGCGGTGAGTCGACTGCAGTGAATGGCAGTCGGGAATACTGTGGGAATCATGAACTCAAACGTGAACTGGTTTGATCGATATCTCATACCATTCACTTATATAATGAAAGGGTTCTCTAAATTAATCAGTATTTCATTTTATGCTGCCTTCTTTTTTTAAATTTTTTAAATATAATTGAAAATAGTATGTATTCATATAAATATCGGCTGTTTGAAAAAATGACTGCAAATATAATTACGGACTGGAAATCATTTTTCTACTAGAGGTCATTAACCGTGAATATATCGAAATATGTTCATTAACGAAATTTAAAACTAGTTATCTATTAAATTAACAAGACGTAAATTGGCAACAGATCTGGTGCTGCTGGCAAAGGATCACAATGAGTTCTGTTGACATATTAGCGAGCGACTGAATATGACATGAAAATTAGTCCTGAACTGTTATGAAAGTTTCAAATAAACAGTATTGAAATGTTATCATATTCACTGCTATGGATGGTTTTGGTTCTAACGGTAATTAGAATTTAGAGATTTCGGTGGGATAGATTCATTTTTATTTTTTATTTATATATTTATATTTTTACAAAACGGAACTATATCCTGTACTCACACACACACACACACACACACACACACACACACACACACACACAAAATGAATCCTGGTGCATCCCAATGAAGATATGAAAGAAAATTTTAATTTATATAGTGTGTATTTTTGTTTGTACATCAAGGATTCATGAAAAGAAGTTCAAAGAAATCGTGGATCTTTCGTAACAATTTGTCAATTGGCTTATGGCTCAGTGCAGTACTTATTAACGTTCTGTCATAACTGGTGCCCCCTGGAGATTTGTTGAGGAAATAAAATTCAGTATTTATTGTCCAACGACTTTCTGAAACTTGAACATTTTAGCTGTCAGGAGAAACGGTGTGATTAACGGTCCCGCTCAGCAGTGACCTTATATTTACACAGAGAGAGAGAGAGAGAGAGAGAGAGAGAGAGAGAGAGAGAGAGAGAGACGCTTGGAAATGTATCTGTAAACTGGCAGAATTTTATCAGCTGATGTAGATTTAATAGTCGATATTAGCAGCTGATGCATACAACGTCTATTGCACAGCTAACAAACATCCGAAAAGCGTATGCATTGACACAAAAAAAAGTACATATAAGCGACTGCTGCGTAATGTGATTGTTCACTGTGTAAGTCGTTAAATGGGGAGCAAAGATTACTTAAAGGAAAACTGACCATGGAATAGGAATTACATTTATATACCCGTATTCTTTCATTTACACATGCATAAATTGACGCAGTTATACATTCTGATAATGGTAAATCATTTTACATAGGTAATGAAGTCGTAGATGAGAAATGCGTAAAGGCGTATCTAAAAGGCAATATCTTTGGACTTGACAGTAAAAAAAAAAGTTAAGTATACCTTAGTTCAACCAGACCACTGAGCTGATTAACAGTTCTCCTAGAGCTGGCCCGAAGGATTAGACATATTTTACGTGGCTAAGAACCGATTGGTTACCTGGCAACGGGACCTACAGCTTATTGTGGAATCTGAACCACATTATAGCGAGAAATGAACTTCTATCACCAGAAATAAATTCCTCTAATTCTTTAATGGCCGGTTGGAGAATCGAACGCGGGGCCAGCAGAGTGCTAGCTGAAAACGGTACCCACCCGTCCAGTGAGGAACTACGAAGGAAAGAAGCAAATGCTAAAGCTATGATTTGAGGGAATGAAATGATGAAATGTCAGTAAATCAAAGCTAAAGTCTGTCAAGTAAAGTTATTGTAGATATGAATAGAATAAGGAAAAAAATTATACATTTTAGTGAGACTATTTCGTGTACAAGAGAGAGAAGCTTTCCAATATTAAGGCAAGTAGGAAAATGAATCATGAATTTGTTAACGTTGGCAATTTATGATGATTGGGTGTCTTGGAGGCTTACTGATTATCAGTAAAAGAAAAGCAGAATTTATTTATGTAGGAGCAGAAGGAACAAAATTTTTTTTGGGCAATATGTTATGCTTATTACGGATACATCTGCTACGTCATCAACCCCATTCACATTGATGCTTAATTAACAGGCAGCTGTAACAATGATTCAAGGCATTTTTGTTCTTTGCCTATTATTCACTTTTTTCCTATATTTTTTTAAAAGAGGTCATCTCTCTCCCTTCCTCTCTGCAACATTTCCCGAAAAAAAGTATCATATACATCAGCTCCAAGATATCTTCAGAGAGAGAGAGAGAGAGAGAGAGAGAGAGAGAGAGAGAGAGAGAGAGAGAGAGAGAGAGAGAGAATTTTTTCTATAGCAGAACCGAACTGTGATTGCAATATTCTCATACTGTAATGTGACAGGTTTGACCATATGGGGGAGACACACAGCGATACCGAAAAAAGGATATTGCTTAAAAAACGGTTACTTGGTGACAACTAAATTAGAAATGAAGTTAGTCTATCTATAAAGCAGAATATGAGTAAATGTTTGCCACAAATCACTCTTGAAAGAAAATCATTGGAATAGGGTATGTAACATATTATATAAAACAATTATTTACTTGCTGCAAATTCAATTTTTAAGGCTTATGACGTCATGGTTTCGACTTGTTACTTCTCATAATACACTAGGATTAATGAATACGTACCATCGAATATTTGTAAGGCAGACAAAGGGAGAACAACAAGTAATCTTGTATGTTGAAACAATAACTGGATTCCTAGCGTGTATAAAAGTTGTAATGCTTAATAATGAAATAAGAAGCATCCGATGCATTTTAAGATTAGAAATAAAAAGAATTTTATTGATGGAAATATAAATTATTTTCAACTGAAATGATTCAAAAGAGATGATTATGAAGTAGTTAATAGAGAATACGGATCAGTACACTTGGAGTAAGTGGAACATTAGGGAAAGAAACAATAAAATTTAATATTAGCTAATGCCAAATAAGAACATTTCATAAATACAATAAAATACTATAAACCACAATAACCGGAGAGGAAAAGATGATCACGATGAGGAACAATATCATAGCTGAGAGAGAGAGAGAGAGAGAGAGAGAGAGAGAGAGAGAGAGAGAGAGAGAGAAATTCACCAACGAGATTATGGTTAGTAACCTAAGCAAGGCTGACCACGGGCGGTAAACAACAGGGAACTGAAACGTAATTCTGTTACCGAAATAGCACACACATAACTGGCTTGCACGAGCTATATATGTATATATATATGTGTATGTATATATATATATATATATATATATATATATATATATATATATATATATATATATATATATATATATATATATATATATATATATATATATATATTGTTACAGGGAATCTGTGAAATCAGGGATTTCAACAAAATCCCTAGGGAATTTGTGAAATGCGCCATTTGCTTAGGGACATTTGATCCCCAGGGGCTAGTAATAAACACGGCAAAACAGTGGTTCATCTTCACTTTCGCTGTGTTTAGTACTAGCCCCTGGCGGGTTAAATGTATTTCAAGATGTTTAGCACTAACCCCTGGGGGATGAAATGTCCCTAGGTGCATTTGATTTTTGATTTCCCATGGGATAGCACTAAACACAGCAAAACAGTGATTCACATACACTGTTTCACTATGTTTAGTACCAGCCCCTGTGGGGTTAAATGTATTTCACCATGTTTAGTACTAACTCCTGGGGGATCGAATGTCCCTAGGTGCATTTGATCCCCAGAGGAAAAGTACTAAATACGGCAAAACAGTGATTCACCTACACTGTTTCGCCGTGGTTAGTACTAGTCCCTGGGCGGTTAAATGTATTTCACCATGTTTAGTACTAATCCCTGGGGGATCAAATGTCCCTAGGCACATTTGATCCCCAGCGGCTCGTACTAAACGCGGCGAAACACATTTGTGGATGAATCACTGTTTTGCCTTGTTTAGTACTAGCCCTCGGGGATCAATGTTCCTCGGGATCAGTGTTTCTAAGCGAATTGGTCATTTCTTAAATTCCCTAAGGGATTTTGTGAAAATCCCTGGTTTCACATATTCCCTGTAACACACATTTTATATATATATATATATATATATATATATATATATATATATATATATATATATATATATATTATATACTCGATAACGGATATGAAATTTAAATTGCTAATTGAACAAGTTCAGGTAGATGACGTTGTTATGGCATAGCGTTTTCCAAGGAAAATCATTTCTTTCCGAAAGCGTTTGAAATTCACTTCGGAGGTTGATTAAATTTACGAAGAGATGCAGACCGATAATTAGGTGCCAGGATCTCATATTGTAGCGCCCTATTAGATTAAGGTGGTCTGGCATTGTTCATGCAAACGAATATCCATGGTAATTTTAAAGGTGCGTTTAACCAAATTTAGACTGAGTAATTTTCACGAATTATATCAGAGTTGTAGCAAAAACTTCCGATGATGATTTTGGTGATTATTATTATTATTATTATTATTATTATTATTATTATTATTATTATTATTATTATTATTATTATTCTAGATTCAGAAGGCTTTGATGATCATTAATTTCAACAGAATGCTCCATGGAACAATGATTGTACTTCCTTGGGTTTGATAATAACAAAAACATGGTGAAATTCACCAGAAGTCGAGAAAAAAATGAAAAAAAAAAAAATAGTTCCTAAATTCAGCGATTCAGAATATTCTCTCTCCTGTCCCCTCCTGCGAAGACTGAAGAATAAAATTTACAGCATTTCCTCTCTACTGAGGAAGACGCGAGCTATCAGCCTTCAAAGCCAAGGAGAAGGATTGGTTTCAGATTGGAGGATTGACCTGAGAAGGATTAAAGTCAGTCTCTTTACCAGAAGCCAAAGGAAATGAAAGGAAAGGAGAAAGGATTCTGGTGCCCTCTTTTTGTGTCTTTCATTCTTCTTTTGGATGGTGAAGAAGCCGTGGCATTTATATGAAAGGCGATTGACATTTTCCTTCATACTTTATTTGCGCTTGTACCTGCTTGGGATAAATCTAGTTATAAGGAGAGAAAACGAATTTTTTAAAAATCACTTGTAATTCTAATGTTTCTGCTTGTCCTAACTATTCGTAGTTCCTGACAAGACGTCTGGTACAATTTGTGTAAAGTCAGTGGAATGGCAGATGAAGGAAGTTGATTGACTAATTGACATGACCTGCATCGAAGAAAATGTCCTCATAAAAGTAACAAACGTTTAAAAAAAAACTTTTGCATTTATTTTAAAACTTTATCATCAAAAAGACTGGTTTTATGCTTCTTTATTTCCTTTCAAATTTACAAATAAAGATAATTTCTGAGAGATAAAATAAGTTCAGTGTAGAACTGTAACAGAGCAGAAATTGAGATATAGATCTCTGTACACGTATATGGTCTCTCTCTCTCTCTCTCTCTCTCTCTCTCTCTCTCTCTCTCTCTCTCTCTCTCTCTCTCTCTCTCTCTCTCCTAGCTATGATTTCCCTGTGAGATTACAAGCTGACGTGCTGGATGGTCAACATTCAGGTTTCTTCAAGAACCATGCGGAATAATGAAAGTATTTTATTTCATAAGTTCTGTGCTTAAACGGAAAATATAGAAAAGCGGCTACTCGGGAGGACTGATTAACAAGTGGTATTGGTACTCAATTACGGCTTCCTTGTTGTAATGGGAAGCTTGTTTATTGAGCCCAGTTCTTATTGTAACAGTCCAAGGTGCTTAGTATATATAGTTACTTAAGATAAAATAATTGTCGAAGCTTTTACAACACGTGATTTGCAATGCATAACTAGAACCCTTCTCCATTTCTGATAATTTCTTCGATCCTGCTGTAAAACATAATTGTTATCAGCATGCAAATTGTAAATGCGTTTGTCAATATGATCTCCCGAAGTGACAGATTTTCCCAGAATACTTGCAATCTAGTTTTCCTGACCATGTTACTCGCAAGTGGTCCTTCTGTCCCATCGATCTGTCGTGAAAGCTCATTGGCCGATAGCAAGCTGCCTTTTATTGTTCGTGAACAACGAAAAATTTATTTTAATCTAACCTCACCCAGGGGGCTATATGCAGGACCGCCTGCATTGGGGGAAACCGTTGGAAAACAAGGACAAGGTTTGTTGGCCTCTTAAGAAAGTCTTTAATAACAAAAACTCAGCAGTTCATGACGTTGGTATCTTATATATGAAACCATACACACGAGTTGTTTTGTGCTTAGAGACTGGCTTCTCGCTTGAAATAATAAATAGGTCGGCATTTATTATTATTATCACTGATATTGCTGTTAATGCTGATTTGTCGTAACTCTATTATTTGTATCCGGTGCACACATCGGTACTTCTGTGCAAAGAATAATTAACATTTTGTCTTCGACGGAAAAGTTTCTTGACCGTCATCCATTTTCTGTTAAGGATCTTTTAAATTCCTTCTTAAACTTGAAATGTTTCCCCAGGAAGTCAAGGCTAATCACGTACAAATTTATTCATGAAAATAGGGAGGCGAAATTAGATCAGAAACGAATACTCTTTTCTGCCCTCTAAATGATTAAACTTTCTCTTACCCTCCATATTCATGAAATAATCTTCGGTCCAGGATTAATTTTGAGGATTCCATTACAGAGTCAATCAGCTCTACTCCCCTCTTTCATTTAAGCCAATTTTTTCACGGGTAACTTATCAAGAATCTGGTAAAGAAAATGCAACATGATGAAATGTAGTCATGCTTGTAGGATTTAGAATATAGTTTTAGGGTTAAATGATTAATTAGAGTCTCTTTGTTGCAACAGCTTAAGTTCAGGTTTCAGGTGATATTTTTCTCTCTCTTCAGCAAATAGATTCAGAATTTATGTGACTCTGAAGAGCTTAAGAAATTGCTTACTCAAGGTGGTACCTTTCACTCTCCTTATCATTCTGTTCCGAGGTCTTGATATTGATAAGGAGGAACATGTAATGAAAAATAATACTATCGAAAAATTCAAAAGTCGCTAACATTTTCCCTTCCAAATAACAGCAAAGGGTCCATCCTCCCGTGTCCAAAATAAGAAGATAAACGAAAATGTGGGAGAGGAGGAGTCCTTTATGGTCCGATGGCTGTGGGTAGAGGGCCATAATCTAAGTAGCAGTCGAGTCAGATGTGTAATACATTCGGTGAATTATGCTGTAAGGCGCCATAGGTCTACAGAAGGTAGACCTAGCGGTCGTTGTCCCTAAAACATTCATTCTCTCTCTCTCTCTCTCTCTCTCTCTCTCTCTCTCTCTCTCTCTCTCTGAGTTATTGCTGTGTCTTTCTTATCGTACGTCTGTCCTTGTCGACACCTAGCTAGAAAGCCTGTCATGTGAATCGGCTTTTATATATATATATATATATATATATATATATATATATATATATATATATATATATATATATATATATATATATATATATATATACATACATATATACATATATACATATGTATATATGTATGTATATAAGATAGAGAGTGAGTGAGTGAGTGAGTGAGCGAGCGTGTGCATTTAGAGAACTGTGCAGTATATTGTTGCTTGTTTATAAATTTAATTATAAACGAAAAAAAAGATCGGCCGAAGAACCCCCTCGCCAAGCGTTATTTTAGCCCAGCTACATAGGATGAAAATCAATTAGCATCCTGACGGCTTTAATGAGATAAATCTTTCCATCCTTTTTTTTTTTCAAGAGGGGGGCCGGTATTTTCCCAGGGTATGGTCGGGGAGAGGGTACTTTAATGAACATTAGGGAAAATGCTCGCGTAAAAACACCTTAATAAGGTCAGGTTTGTTATTTTGCTGATTGTTTTCCCGTCGTTGGCAACGATTGGAAGGGTATAAAAAGGGATTTTGTTAAAAGAAGGGGAAAAATAGGATAATTGCTAGAAATTCGGCAAGTGTATCGTTTACATCTGAAAAGTCTTTCAACTAAGAGAAAATTTGAAATAGAATACGCAATAAGAAAAAAATATTTTAAATAAAAGGAATGAGTTTGATATATTATGGAATACATACAAGCAGTTATATTCCGTAGGGGTGTAGAGCCATCAGTGCACCTCGTGCCGTGCACTGTAGGCATTAATTAAGGCCCTTATGCAGAGTCCCTTCGGCCCCTAGCTGCAACGCCTTTCATTTCTCTTACTCTACCTCCGTTCATATTCTCTTTCTTCCATCTTACTCTCCACCCTCTCTTACCCATAGATTCATAGTGCTACTGCTATGGTTTCCTCCAGATAAACCTTTTAAACCGCTGAATGACCTCATAGGTCACAACGCTTGGCGTTTGGCCTAAATTCTATATTCTGTTCTATTCTAAAAGCAAATATATATATATATATATATATATATATATATATATATATATATATATATATATATATATATATATATATATATATTCAGTATTCAGTATACATATATGTCTGTGTGTATGTATGTATGCATGTATTTCACACACATACATATGTTTGTATATTTTTTCACAAAAATAGCGTGGAGGTCATAACATATACATAAGATGAAAGGAATTATAAACAGCAGTTATCTTCACAGTTAAGTTGGTTGGAGCTAACATCTCTTAAAATATGTATTTTCTCTGGTCAGTTTAATTTCATCATACAGAATATTTCTGAAGAAATGCATGAAACTACTTTTACCAATTTTCAGGAAATGGAGAGAGTTATAACCAAATTGCTATATAGAACTAAGGATATATCAGTTTGTACAGATAAAACGAGAAGTGAAAGCAATAAATCTCTTGTTAAAAAATAACAGATATTGCAGGGTATCTAAAATGACCGAAGGTACCTCTGAAACAATAAGTAAATTCAGATCCTTTTTGAAAGTTTTTGAAATTCTCTTCAAAGGGTGATTAAATTTACGAAGAGATGTGGATCCCTATTCAGATTAAGGTGGTCTGGCATCGTTCATGCCCAGGAATATCCATGGTAATTTTTCACGCACATTTACCCAGAATTCAGAGTGAATAATCTTCATGAATTATGTCAGAATTTTAGAAAGACCACCGATGATAATGATGATGGTGATTATTATTATAAGAAAAGTAAAAAGCTTGGAAGACCATTAACTTCAGAAGTTAGTGTTTTCATACCGCGAAGTTTGTCAGCCCAGCCATAACCATGAAAAAGTAGAGGTAAAGATCGGGTTAAAATGTCGTCCATCAGTATAGTGGAATATTTGAGTGTATTTTTGAAATTGCGTCATTTTATTATGAAAAGGCAAGCACTGTGAAGAAAATGCCATAATTGATAACTTCATGGCATTGCAAACCGACGTGTCGATCAGTCTTAAATGGGATATTTTCCAAATGTTATGAAGATGTATTATTTTGGTCTGAAACCTTTTTGGATTTTGTAAATTGACTTTATACGTCATTTTTTTTTGCTAAAACTGATAATGATCTTTAATTTAAACCCTCCAGTACCTGATAATTTCGCATTTATCTTATTAGCTTAGTGACTGATCGATTTAACAAAGATTATAAGGTGTCGCATCAACAAAGGTCATCGACACTGAAAAATATGTTAGCAAAATCAACTTTTTACTTAAAACAAGAAACTTGGGTCCTCGTAACTTGTAACTCTAGTTTTTATCTTCCATGAAAACTTATGAGTGAAAATAAAATGTGTAATATGCCTCCCAACATGGCATTATATTTTGTTACCTTTGAAATGCTAATTTAACGCAGCTGTTATGATTTATTTGATGACCTTATAAAACATCTGTTCGTGTCACATATTACTCTGGCGACAAACTAAGTCCCAGGTTTTTTTATGGGGGTGGGGGCAGGGTGGTTTGAGTTATTGCTATTTTCGTGATATGTTGTGTCATCGTTTTAAAAAATAATAGTATTGCAAAGAAGTGATGAATAATGATATGATTGGGATGTTAAAGAATAATGTCACAACCTTATTTGTCGAGATTTTATTCTTTAATTAGTTGAATAATTGAAAAATAACAATACTATTCTTTATGACAACATAACTTAAGAATTAGGATAGTAGGCTACATTGAATTTCTTTTTTAAGTGCACGCAGTAAAACTTGAATGCTTGTCGTTATATGATGTAGAACAGCTGCCGTTTCACGGGCTGCTTAGGAACAAGAACCCTTTCCTGCATAAGACAACCTTACTATACCACAACAAACACAAATATCGTTATCATTATGTAATTTATATTTATATTCATATTCTTCCTCATTACCATTGCAATCTTGTTGAAAACTTCACATGCTCATCACCAAGTACTTCTCTTGATCGTTCATAAAGTTTGTGAAATACTTGCATGGTGTAAAATTCACCTCCTAACACCATACAGACAGGAAATATAACTATACATTGGAAAATGGAGGAAGAATCTTAATCAGGATGGCTGAAAATATTACGATGACGATCACTGTAATATGGTGACACATCATGACCGTAAAATGGGTCACCATATTACAGTGATCGTCCTCATAATATTTTCAGCCATCCTGATCAAGTATTGCACAAACTTTATGAACGATCAAGAGAAGTACTTTTAGAGCGTTCGATTTGATAATAAAAATGTAGACTAAAAATATAGATTGAGTCCACAAGACGAGAGATAAATTCCTCATCGGTTATTTCTCTGATTAAACCATATTATCACACAACGTGTTATCCCTTAGAGTAACTTTGTAAATTTAGTTAATTGTTAATGGTTCAAACTGGGTTCTGTCATGTTAACGCAGTGCCAATGAGAATCTGAGACTTGCATAGTGCATAAGCATAAAGCCATTTTAGAGAATATGCGAAGATTGGATAAACTGGCGAAGCCTTCATAAATGCTGAATACTCAGCATCCATTGGATGCACTTTCTTGAGTTGGATACCAAGAACAACATTGTGAAATTCACCAGAAATCGAGAAAATAACGGGAAAAAAGTGCCCAAGTTCAGTGATTCAGAATATTCCCTTTCTTCATCCTTTCTGCGGAGACTGACGAACAAATTTGACAGCATTTCCTCTCTACTGAGGAAGACGCGAGCTATCAGCCTTCAAAGCCAAGGAGAAGGATTGGTTGTAGATTGGAGGATTGACCTGAGAAGGATTAAAGTCAGTCTCTTTACCGGAAGCCAAAGGAAATGAAAGGAAAGGAGAAAGGATTCTGGTGCCCCCTTTTTGTGTCTTTCATTCTTCTTTTGGATGGTGAAGAAGCCGTGGCATTTATATTGAAAGGCGAATGACATTTTCCTTCATGCTTTATTTGCGCTTGTACCTACTTGGGATAAATCTAGTTATAAGGAAGGAAAATGAATTTTCCAGAATCTCTTGTAATTCTACTGTTTCTACTTGTTCTAACTATTCGTAGTTTCTGACAAGACGTTTGGTGCAATGTTTAAATGAAGTTGAATGGCAGACGAAGGAAGTTGAATGACTAATAGACATGATCTGCATAGTGGAGAATATCCCTCATAAAACTAGCAAAGGTTTAAAAAAAACTGTTACATTCATTTTTAAACATTATCATCAATCAAAAAGACTAATTTTATGCTTCTGTATTTCTCCACATCTAAATAATTTTTGAAAGACGGATCAAGGTCTATGTAGAACTGCTAGAGTAGAAAGTGAGATCTGGATCTCTCTCTCTCTCTCTCTCTCTCTCTCTCTCTCTCACCTGTGATTTCCGTATGAGATTACAAGTTGACGTGCTGGATGATCAAAATTCAGGTTTCTTCAAGAACTATTCAAAATAGTGAAACCAATTTACTTCATAAGGTCTGTGCTTGTACGGTAATAGTAAAAAGCAGCAACTAAGGAGAATTGATTGATAAATAGTAATGGTACTCAATTACGGCTTCCTTGTTGTAATGGCCAGCTTGTTCATTGAGTCCAGTTCTTATTGTAACAGTCCAAGGTGCTGGGTATTTATAGTTACTTAAGATAAATTAGTTGTCGAAGCTTTTATAACGCGTGGTTCGCTATGCATCACTAGAACTCTTCTCTGTTTTTTTATAATTTCTTCGATCCTGCTCTAAAACATAATTGATATCTGCATACAAATTGTAAATGTATTTGTTAATGTGATCTTCCAAAGGGACAGAATCTCCCAGAACATTTGCAATCTAGTTTTCCTGACCATGTTACTCGCAAGTGGTCCTTCTGGCCCATCGGTCTATTGTGAAAGTTCATTGGCCGATAGCAAGTTGCCTTTTATCGTTCATGAACAACGAAAAATATATTCTAATCTCACCTAACGCGTGGAGCTATGTACAGAACCACCTGCTTGTTGGCCTCATGAGAAATACATTGATAACAGCAACCCGGCAGTGCATGTCGTTGGTATCCTCTGCATGAAACTAAATGTACCAGTTGTTTTATCCATCGACACTTCTCGCTTGAAATTGACGGTGCTATTGAGTTGAAACGCGCCACATTAAGAAGACGAGCAAGATTACAAACGTTTTTTTCTAACGAGATGAGGGTAACTTACAAATACGCCAGTATTTATTGCTATTGTTATTGATATTGCTGTTGGTGCTGATTTTTGTAATTCTGCCGTCTGTATTCTTTGCACACACCAGCGTCTTAGTACAAAGAATAAAGATTTCCGCTCGAAGGTAAAGTTTTTTGACCATCGCCAGTGTTCTGTGAAGGACCTTCTGAATTCCTTTACAAACCCGAATGTTTCTTAAAGGAAAGAAAGGCCTGTCCTCGATACATTTGTGCATAAAATATCAAAGTGAAAATAGAGCAGAAATGAACACTTCTACCCTTTAGTTTATTAAACATTCTTTTACTCCCTATATTCAGTAAGTGATATGTGGTTCCGAGATTATTTCTGGGGATTCCATTGCATAGTCAATCAGTTCTACTCCCCTGTTTCATTAA